>NW_006791130.1:0-90556 GCF_000442215.2 Lipotes vexillifer | reverse complement strand
AAAAAAAAAGAGTCATGTACCAAAATGTTCATTGCCGCTCTATTTACAATAGCCAGGACATGGAAGCAACCTAAGTGTCCACCAACAGATGAATGGAAAAAGAAGATGTGGCACATATATACAATAGAATATTACTCAGCCATCAAAATAAATGAAATTGAGCTATTTGTAATGAGGTGGATGGAACTAGAGTCTGTCATACAGACTGAAGTAAGCCAGAAATAGAAAAACAAATACAGTATGCTAACACATATACATGGAATCTAAGAAAAAATAAAGTCCTGAAGAAACAAGGGGTAAGACGGAAATAAAGACACAGACCTACTAGAGCATGGACTTGAGGATATGGGAAGGGGGAAGGGTAAGCTGTGACAAAGTGTTAGAGTGGAATGGACATATATACACTACAAAACATAAAATAGATAGCTAGTGGGAAGTAGCCACATAGCACAGGGAGATCAGCTAGGTGGTTTGTGACCACCTACAGGGGTGGGATAGGGAGGGTGGGAGAGGAGGAGATGGAAGAGGGAAGAGATATGGGAACATATGTATCTGTATACCTGATTCACTTTGTTATAAAGCAGAAACCAACACACCATTGTAAAGCAATTATACTCCAATAAATATATTTAAAATAAAGAAATAACTGAAAAAGAAATGAAGGAAATGATAGCAAAGATCAATAAAACTAAAAGCTGGTTCTTTGAGAAGATAAACAAAATTAATAAACCATTAGCTAGACTCATCAAGAAAAAAAGGCAGAAGACTCAAATTAATAGAATTAGAAATGAAAAAGAAGAAGTAACAACTGACACTGCAGAAATACAAAAGATCATGAGAGAGTTCTACAAGCAACTCTATGCCAATAAAATGGACAACCTGGAAGAAATGGACAAATTCTTAGAAATGCACAAGCTGCCAAGACTGAACCAGGAAGAAATAGAAAATATGAACAGACCAATCACAAGCACTGAATTTGAAACTGTGATTAAAAATCTTCCAACAAACAAAAGCTCAGGACCACATGGCTTCACAGGCGAATTCTATCAAACATTTAGAGAAAAGCTAACACCTATCCTTCTCAAACTCTTCCAAAATATAGCAGAGGGAGGAACACTCCTAGACTCATTCTACGAGGCCACCATCAGCCTGATACCAAAACCAGACAAAGATGTCACAAAGAAAGTAAACTACAGGCCAATATCACTGATGAACATAGATGCAAAAATCCTCAACAAAATACAAGCAAACAGAATCCAACAGCATATTAAAAGGATCGTACACCATGATCAAGTGGGGTTTATTCCAGGAATGCAAGGATTCTTCAATATATGCAAATCAAACAACGTGATACACCATATTAACAAACTGAAGGAAAAAAAAACATATGATCATCTCAATAGATGCAGAGAAAGCTTTTGACAAAATTCAACACCCATTTATGATAAACAATCTTCAGAAAGTAGGCATAGAGGGAGCTTGCCTCAACATAATAAAGGCCATAAATGACAAACCCACAGCCAACATTATCCTCAATAGTGAAAAACTGAAAGCATTTCCACTAAGATCAGGAACAAGACAAGGTTGCCCACTCTCACCACTCTTATGCAACATGGTTTTGGAAGTTGTAACCACAGAAATCAGAGAAGAAAAAGAAATAAAAGAATCCAAATCGGAAAAGAAGAAGTAAAGCTGTCACTCTTTGCAGATGATATGATACTATACATAGAGAATCCTAAAGACTCTACCAGAAAACTACTAGTGCTATTCAATGAATGTGGTAAACTAGCAGGATATAAAATTAATGCACAGAAATCTCTTGCATTCCTATACACTAATGATTAAAAATATAAAAGAGAAATTAAGGACACACTCCCATTTACCACTGCAAAAAAAAGAATAAAATACCTAGGAATAAATCTACCTATGGGGACCAAGACCTGTATGCAGATAACTATAAGACACTCAGGAAAGAAATTAAACATGATACAAACAGATGGAGAGATATACCATGTTCTTGGATTGGAAGAATCAACGCTGTAAAAATGACTGTACTATCCAAAGCAATCTACAGATTCAGTGCAATCCGTATCAAACTACCAAAGGCATTTTACAGAGAACTAGAACAAAAAATTTCACAATTTGTAATGAAACACAAAAGGCCCTGAATAGCCAAAGCAATCTTGAGAAAGAAAAATGGAGCTGGAGGAATCATGCTCTCTGACTTCAGACTATACTACAATGCTACAGTAATCAAGAGAGTATGTTACTGGCAGATAAAAAAAGATATATAGATCAATGGAACAGGATAGAAAGCCCAGAGATAAACCCATGCACATATGGTCACCTTATTTTTGATAAAGGAGGCAAGAATATACAATGGAGAAAAGACAGCCAGTTCAATAAGTGATGCTGAGAAAACTGGACAGCTACATGTAAAAGAATGAAATTAGAACACCCCCTAACACCATACACAAAAATAAACTCAAAATGGATTAAAGACCTAAGTGTAAGGCCAGACACTCTGAAACTCTTAGAGGAAATCATAGGCAGAGCACTCTATGACATAAATAACAGCAAGATCCTTTTTGACCCACCTCCTGGAGGAATGGAAATAAAAACAAAATGAAACAAATGGGACCTAATGAAACTTGAAAGCTTTTGCACAGCAAAGGAAACCATAAACAAGACAAAAAAAACAACCCTCAGAATGGGAGAAAATATTTGCAAATGAAGCAACTGACAAAGGTTGATCTCCAAAATTTACAAGCCCCTCATTATGAAAAACAAAGAACCCAATGAAAAAATGGGCAGAAGACCTAAATAGACACTCCTTCAAAGAAGGTATATAGATTGCCAACAAACACATGAAAGGATGCTCAACATCACTAATCATTAGAGATATGCAAATCCAAAATACAAAGAGGTATCACCTCACACCAGTCAGAATGGCCATCATCAAAATATCTACAAACAATAAATGCTGGAGAGTGTGTGGAGAAAAGGGAACCCTCTTGCACTGTTGGTGGGAATGTAAGTTGATACAGCCACTATGGAGAACAGTATGGAGGATCTTTAAAAAACTAAAAATAGAACTACCATAATACCCAGCAATCAAACTACTGGGCATATACCTTGAGAAAACTATAATTCAAAAAGAGTCATGTATCACAATGTTCATTGCAGCTCTATTTACAATAGCCAGGACATGGAAGCAACCTAAGTGTCCATCGATAGATGAATGCATAAAGAAGATGTGGCATATATATACAATGGAATATTACTCAGCCATAAAAAGAAAGGAAATTGAGTTATTTGTAGTGAGGTGGATGGACCTTGATTCTGTCCTACAGAGTGAAGTAAGTCAGAAAGAGAAAAACAAATACCATGTGCTAACACATATATAAGGACTCTTAAAAAAATGATTCTGAAGAACCTAGGGGCAGGACAGGAATAAAGATGCAGATGCAGAGAATGGACTTGAGGACACAGGTAAGGGGAAGGGTAAGCTGAGAAAAAGTAAGAAAGTGGCATGTACTTATATGTACTACCAAATGTAAAGTACATAGCTAGTGGGAAGCAGCCACATAGCACAGGGAGATCAGCTCGGTGCTTTGACCATGTAGAGGGGTGGTATCGGAGCATGGGAGGGAGACACAAGAGGGAAGAGATATGGAGATGTATGTATATGTATAGCTGATTCACTTTGTTATAAAGCTGAAACTAACACACCATTTTAAAGCAATTATACTCCAATAAAGGTTTTAAAAAACAGAAAGAAATCTGGTGCATTTCTATACATTAAAAATGAACAGTCAGAAAGATAAATTAAGGCAACAATCCCATTTTCTATCACATCAAAAAGAATAAAATATCAGGAATAAACCTACCTACGGAGGTAAAAACCTGGACTCCTAAAACTATAAGACAATGATGAAGGAAATGGAAAATGACAAAAACAGTTGGAAAGATACACCACATTCTTGGTTTGGAGGAATTAATATTGTTAAAATGACCATACTACCCAAGATAATATACAGATTTAATGTAATCCCTATCAAAATGCCAATGGCATTTTTCACAAAACTAGAACAAATAATTTTAAGATTTGTATGGAAACAGAAAAGACCCTGAATAGGCAAAACAATCTTGAGGAAGAAGGACAGAGCTGGAGTAATCATCCCCCCAACTTCAGACTATATTAAGTAATCAAAGCTAAAGTAATCAACACAGTATGGTGCTGGCACAAAACCAGATACATCAATCTATGGAACAGGATAGACAGACTAGAAATAAACCCACACACTTACGGAAAATTAATCTACTGCACAGGTGGCAAGAATATACAATGGAGAAAAGGCAGTCTTAATAAAAGGTGCTAGGGAAACTGGACAGCTACATGTAAAAGAATGAAATTAGAACACTGTGTAACACCATATACAAAAATAAACTCAAAATGGATTAGAGACCTAAATGTAAGACCAATACTATAAAATTCCAGAGGGAAACATAGGCAGAACACTTTTTGACATAAATTGCAGCAATATTTTTTTGGATCCGTCTCCTAAAGCAAAGGAAACAGAAGCAAAAATAAACAAATGGGACCTAATTAAACTTAAAAGCTTTTGCACAGCAAAGGAAACCATTGAAAAACAAAAAGACAACCTACTGAATGGAAGAAAATATTTTCAAATAATATGACCAATAAAGGATTAATATCCAACATATATAAGCTACTCATACAACTCAACATCCAAAAAGCAAACAGCCTGATTTAAAAAATTGGCAGAAGACCTAAATAGACATTTTTCCAAAGAATTCATAGAGATGGACAATGGACACATGAAAAGATTCTTAACACCACTAATCAATGGTATGCAAATCAAAATCACAATGAGATATCACCTCATACCTGTCAGAATGGCTATTATCAAAAAGACAACAAATAGCAATTTGGGGTAAGGATATGGAAAAAAGGGAACCCTTGTACACTTTTGGTAGGCATGTAAATTGTTGAAGCCACTATGGAAAACAGTATGGAGGTTTCTCAAGAACTAAAAATAGAGTTACAATATGACCTAGCAATTCCACTCCTGGGTATATAAGCAACAAAACCCCCCAAATATGAGTTTGAAATGATACATTCATCCCAACATTCGCAGAAGCATTATTTACAATTGCCAAGATATGGAAACAACCTAAACGTCCATCAGCAGTTGAATGGATAAAGAAGATGTTGTATACATATATATATATATATATATACACATACACACACACACACACACACACATATATATATATATAAACAAAATTTTGCCATTTGCAGCAACATGGATAGACTTGGAAGGCATTATGTTACGTGAAGTAAATGTCAGACAGAGAAAGACAAATACTATATGTCACTTATATGTGGAATCTAAAATCTACAACAAACTAGTGAATATAACAAAAAAGAAGCAGACTCACAGATATAGAGAACAAACTAGTAATTACCAGTGGCAGGGAGGAGGGGAAACATAGGAATGGGGGGTGGGATGCACAAACTCTTGGGTGTAAGATAGGCTCAAGGATGTATTGTACAACACGGGGAATATAGTCAATATTTTTTAATAACTGTAAATCTAAAGTAACCTTTTAAAATTGTATTAATTCACTTTGCTATACAGTATAAAGTAACACAATATTGTAAAGCAACTATACTCCAATAAAAAATAATTAATTAATTAAATTGTATGAAAATTTTATAATAAATAGAAATTCTCACAGTCTTCATCTGTTCTTTTCCCCAATTCAGTAGCATTCCTTTGCTAATGTTTTGAACTCTTTATCTGTAAATTGTTTATTTTTGTTTCATTAGTTTTTTGAGGGAATTTCTCTTGCTCTTTCAATTGAAACAAATTCCTCTGTCTTATTTTGATTACCTTTCTCTGTCTCTATGAAATTAGGTGAACGAGTTGTGCATTGCAGCCTTGAAGGGGTGTCCTTGTCTGGGAGTTTCCCTATACAGTCTTCATGTGCCCAGTGGCTTTGGTGGGAGAGCTGGATCTGATGTGAACGTAAGTTTTGTTTTTCCCATTGTGTGCTGGAAGCTATCAGCGTGATAGTAGCTGTGGCCAGAGATGGAGGGCTAGGGCCAGAGCCAGGTTGAGCCTGGTCTTCTCTGCTCAGTGTCCATCACTGCCCTATTGGGAGAGGGGTTAGGTCCCAAGTTCCTGGAGCAGAAGCCCTGAGGTTCAGTCCCAAGCTGGCTCCATTCCTTTCAAGTGCGTGCACTCCCTGTTCCTAGCACCAGCATCCTTGCCCTAGAGAGGAGCAGTGCTGGAGCAAGAGGGACTGTCATGGGTGCTTGACATAGGTTGGGGTACAGACTGTGGCAGTCTGGCTACAGTCAGACATCTGGACCACTTCTGATGCACTGCCCACGTTTGTGCTAGTAATGGCTGCTCACACCCTGCACAGAGGCTGGTCCAGGTCTAAGACATGTTGATGCCTCACAACCAAGCTCTCCCCTCAGTCATGACAGCCCTCACCCCAGTGTGGAGCTTTGTCATGAAGCAAGCGTGGTGGAGTGAGTGCTTGGTTCAGGCTGGGGCATACGCTGGGGTGGTCACAGGAAAGTGGCCAGTGACCTGTGCAATTTAAATCCATCCTCTTGCCCTGTTTTGGGAGCCAGGAAGGAGAATCCAGGCTTCCAGCTGCCCTCCTGTTATTCCTACCAGCCCTCCGACCAGCCAAGGGGACTCATCTTCCTGGTGTTGGACACCAGGGCTAGGGTGCCCAATATGTGGCTCCAACTGCTCTCTCTCCAAGGAGAAGCAACAGTAGCAGTGGTACCTGAGACCTCTCTCCCCAGACTTGAAGGTGCCCATGATTTTTGGCCCCCCACACCCAGCCCGAATTGGTGGCACCCATGAACCTGACAACCCCAGACAAGGCAGAGGCACCCACAACGCAAGCTCCCTCTCCACCCTCCCCCTCTCCCAATAGCGGTGGAGCCCGAGACACAGGAAACTTCAGACATGGCAGAAGCATCCACCATACCAATGCCCCAGCAAGCAATACCAGCGACACGAGCAGCAGCAAGGCACCAGTCACCCGGAAGGCATAAGCAGTGAGGACCCTTGCACCAGAAAAACCTCTGACAGAGGCAGTGAAAACTGGAAAGTGCGAACTCTCAAATAATGATGGGAGGCAGCTCAGATAAAGAGCAAAAACGTGTGCTATAGCACCACCTACTGGAAATCAAAAGAAAGACCTCTAATTTCTAAACGAATTATTAGAATCAGGTGGGGGAAAAAATAAAGCTTTACCCGAAGAAGAAAACTTTTCACTACTTCAAATGTGCCAACATAGGACCAACATATCAAGAACAACTAAGCACTGTATCACAAAAAGAAAATAACAATTCTCCAAAAACCGAATTTAAAGTCACAGAATATTGTGATCTAACTGATTTCACACATTTTTATTTCACTTTTTTCCATTTCTTTATAAAATGGTGATCTCCTCACTAGCAGCTCTCGCCCCTAGACTGGGGTGTGGGCTAACTAACAGAGAATTCAAGATAGCTGTCATGAAGAAACTCAGTGAGCTACAAGAAAACTCAGAAAGGCAATTCAATGAGTTCAGGAAAAAAATTAATAAACAGGAAGATCGCCTTACCAAAGAGACTGAAACCTTAAAAAAGAACCACAAATTCTGCAGCTGAAGAATTGGATAAATGAGATGAAGAATGCATTAAAAAACATTGGGAACAGAGTAGACTTTATGGAAGAGAGATTAGTGATATGAAAGCTAGAAATCTAGAAGTGATACAAGTATAAGAGGAGAAAGAATTGAGATCTTAAAAAAAGAAATTCTACAAGAACTATCCAACCCTATGAGGAAGAACAACTTTAGGAAAATATGTATCCCAGAAGGAGAAGAAAGAGAGAAAAGAGTAGAGAGTTTATTTGAAGAAATAATAGCTGAGAACTTCTGAAACCTGGAGAAGGAACTGGATATACAAGTCTATGAAACTAAAAAAACACCTAATTACCACCATGCAAAAGGACCTTCTACAACACACATTATTTTTAAATTGTCAAAAGTCAATGAGAGGCGCGGTGGAAAGATGGCGGAGGAGTAAGACGCGGAGATCACCTTCCTCCCCACAAATACACCAGAAATACATCTACAAGTGGAACAACTCCTACAGAACACCTACTGAATGCTGGCAGAAGACCTCAGACCTCCCAAAAGGCAAGAAACTCCCCACGTATCTGGGTAGGGCAAAAGAAAAAAATAATTAAAAACAGAGACAATAGAATAGGGACAGCACCTGCACCAGTGGGAGGGAGCTGTGAAGGAGGAAAGGTCTCCACACACTAGGAAGCCCCTTCGCGGGCAGAGATTGCGTGAGGCGGAGCGGGGAGCTTCGGAGCCGCGGAGGAGAGCAGAGCAACAGGGGTGCGGAAGGCAAAGCGGAGAGATTCCCGCATAGAGGATCGGTGCCGACCGGCACTCACCAGCCCGAGAGGCTTGTGTGCTCACCCGCCGGGGCGGGCGGGGCTGCGAGCTGAGGCTCGGTTTCGGTTTCGGTCGGAGCTCAGGGAGAGGACTGGGGTTGGCGACTTGAACATAGCCCGAAGGGGTTAGTGCGCCACGGCTAGCCGGGAGGGAGTCCGGGGAAAAGGCTGCACCTGCTGAGGAGGCAAGAGACTTTTTCTTGCCTCTGTGTTTCCTGGTGCGCGAGGAGAGGGGTTTTAAGAGCGCTGCCTAAAGGAACTCCAGAAACGGGCGCGAGCCGCGGCTAAAAGCTCGGAAACCAGAGACGGGCGGGAGCCGCTGAGGCTGCTGCTGCCGCCACCAAGGGGCCTGTGTGCGAGCACAGGTCACTATCCCCACCCCTCTTCCGGGGAGCCTGTGCAGCCCGCCACTGCCAGGTTCCCGGGATCCAGGGACAATTTCTCAGGGAGAACACACGGCGGGCCTCAGGCTGGTGCAACGTCACGCTGGCCTCTGCCACCGCAGGCCTGCCCCGCACTCCGTGCCCCTCCCTCCCCCCGGCCAGAGTGTGCCAGAGCCCCCGAGTCAGTGGCTCCTTTAACCCCGTCCTGCCTGAGCAAAAAACAGACGCCCTCCAGCGACCTACATGCAGAGGCAGGGCCAAATCGAAAGCTGAGCCCCTGTGAGCTGTGAGAACAAAGAAGAAAAAGGGAAATCTCTCCCAGCAGCCTCAGAAACAGCGGATTAAAGCTACACAATCAATTTGATGTACCCTGCCTCTGTGGAATACATGAATAGACAGCGAATCATCCCAAATTGAGGAGGCGGACTTCTAGAGCAAGATCTATGATTTTTTCCCCTTTTCCTCTTTTTGTGAATGTGTATGTGTATGCTTCTGTGTGAGATCTTGTCTGTATAGGTTTGCTTCCACCATTTGTCCCAGCGTTCTATCCGACCATTGTTTTTTTTGTTGTTGTTGTTTTTTTAAATTTTTTCTTAAAAATTAATTTTAATTTAAAGAACTCTATTATACTTTACCTTCTTTCTATCTTTCCTTCCTTCCTTCCCTTTTTGAGACAACGAATCATCCCAAATTGAGGAGGTGGACTTGGAGAGCAAGTTTTATGATTTTTTCCACTTTACCTCTTTTTGTGAGGGTATATGTGTATGCTTCTATGTAAGATTTTGTCTCTATAACTTTGCTTCCACCATTTGTCCTAAGGTTCTATCCGTCCCTTTTTTTTTTCTCTAAATAATTATTTTTTTAATTCAATAACTTTATTATACTTTATTTTATTTTACTGTATCTTCTTTCTTTCTGTATTTTTTCCTTCCTTCCCTCCTCCCTCCCTCCCTCCTTTCTTTCCTTCTTGCCTTCTTCCTTTTCTTCTTTCTTTCTTTCTTCCTTCCCTCCTTCCTTCCTTCGCTCCTTCCCTCCTTCCTTCCTTCCCTCCTCTCTTTCTTTCTTTCTTTCTTTCTTTCCTATTTCCTCCTACTTATACTAATTCTCTCTACTTTCTCTCCCTTTTATTCTGAGCCGAGTGGATGAAAGGCTCTTGCTGCTCCAGCCAGGAGTCAGGACTCTGCCTCTGAGGTGGGAGAGCCAACTTCAGAACACTCGTCAAGAAGAGACCTCCCAGCCCCACATAATATCAAACGGCGAAAATCTCCCAGAGATCTCCATCTCAACACCAGCACCCAGCTTCGCTCAACGACCAGCAAGCTACAGTGCTGGACAACCTATGCCAACCATATAGCAAAACAGGAACACAACCCCACCCACTAGCAGAGAGGCTGCCTAAAATCATAATAAGTCCACAGACACCCCAAAACACACCACCAGACGTGGACCTGCCCACTAGAGAGACAAGATCTAGCCTCATACACCACAACACAGCCACTAGTCCCCTCCACCAGGAAGCCTACACAACGCACTGAACCAACCTTAGCCACTGGAGACAGACATCAAAAACAACGGGAGCTACGAACTTGCAGCCTGCAAAAAGGTGAACCCAATCACAGTAAGATAAGCAAAATGAGAAGACAGAAAAACACACAGCAGATGAAGGAGCAGGATAAAAACCCACCAGACCTAACAAATGAAGAGGAAATAGGCAGTCTACCTGAAAAAGAGTTCAGAATAATGATAGTAAAGATGATCCAAAATCTTGGAAATAGAATGGACAAAATGCAAGAAGCAGTTAACAAGGACCTAGAAGAAATAAAGATGAAACAGACAATGATGAACAACACAATAAATGAAATGAAAAATACTCTAGATGGGATCAATAGCAGAATAAATGAGGCAGAAGAACGGATAAGTGACCTGGAAGATAAAATAGTGGAAATAACTACTGCAGAGCAGAATAAAGAAAAAAGAATGAAAAGAACTGAGGACAGTCTCAGAGACCTCTGGGACAACATTAAACGCACCAACATTCGAATTATAGGGGTTCCAGAAGAAGAAGAGAAAAAGAAAGGGACTGAGAAAATATTTGAAGAGATTATAGTTGAAAACTTCCCTAATATGGGAAAGGAAATCGTTAATCAAGTCCAGGAAGCACAGAGAGTCCCATACAGGATAAATTCAAGGAGAAATACGCCAAGACACATATTAATCAAACTGTCAAAAACTAAATACAAAGAAAGCATATTAAAAGCAGCAAGGGAAAAACAACAAATAACACACAAGGGAATCCCCATAAGGTTAACAGCTGATCTCTCAGCAGAAACTCTACAAGCCAGAAGGGAGTGGCAGGACATACTGAAAGTGATGAAGGAGAAAAACCTGCAACCAAGATTACTCTACCCAGCAAGGATCTCATTCAGATTTGATGGAGAAATTAAAACCTTTACAGACAAGCAAAAGCTGAGAGAGTTCAGCACCACCAAACCAGCTTTACAACAAATGCTAAAGGAACTTCTCTAGACAAAAACACAAGAGAAGGAAAAGTCCTATAATAACGAACCCAAAACAATTTAGAAAATGGGAATAGGAACATACATATCGATAATTACCTTAAATGTAAATGGACTAAATGCTCCCACCAAAAGACACAGATTGGCTGAATGGATACAAAAACAAGACCCATATATATGCTGTCTACAAGAGACCCACTTCAGACCTAGAGACACATACAGACTGAAAGTAAGGGGATGGAAAAAGATATTCCATGCAAATGGAAACCAAAAGAAAGCTGGAGTAGCAATTCTCATATCAGACAAAATAGACTTTAAAATAAGGACTATCAGAAGAGACAAAGAAGGACACTACATAATGATTAAGGGATCGATCCAAGAAGAAGATATAACAATTGTAAATATTTATGCACCCAACATAGGAGCACCTCAATACATAAGGCAAAAACTAGCAGCCATAAAAGGGGAAATCGACAGTAACACATTCATAGTAGGGGACTTCAACACCCCACTTTCACCAATGGACAGATCATCCAAAATGAAAATAAATAAGGAAACACAAGCTTTAAATGATACATTAAACAGGATGGACTTAATTGATATTTATAGGACACTCCATCCAAAAACAACAGAATACACATTTTTCTCAAGTGCTCATGGAACATTCTCCAGGATAGATCATATCTTGGGTCACAAATCAAGCCTTGGTAAATTTAAGAAAATTGAAATTATATCAAGTATCTTTTCCGACCACAACGCCATGAGATTAGATATCAATTATAGGAAAAGAGCAGTAAAAAATACAAACACATGGAGGCTAAACAATACACTACTTAGTAACGAAGTGATCACTGAAGAAATCAAAGAGGAAATTAAAAAATACCTAGAAACAAATGACAATGGAGATACAACGACCCAAAACCTATGGGATGCAGCAAAAGCAGTTCTAAGAGGGAAGTTTATAGCAATACAAGCCCACCTTAAGAAGCAGGAAACATCTCGAATAAACAACCTAACCTTGCACCTCAAGCAATTAGAGAAAGAAGAACAAAAAAACCCCAGAGTTAGCAGAAGGAAAGAAATCATAAAAATCAGATCAGAAATAAATGAAAAAGAAATGAAGGAAACAATAGCAAAGATCAATAAAACTAAAAGCTGGTTCTTTGAGAAGATTAACAAAATTGATAAACCATTAGCCAGACTCATCAAGAAAATAAGGGAGAAGACTCAAATCAATAGAATCAGAAATGAAAAAGGAGAAGTAACAACTGACACTGCAGAAATACAAAAAATCATGAGGGATTACTACAAGCAACTCTATGCCAATAAAATGGACAATCTGGAAGAAATGGACAAATTCTTAGAAATGCACAAACTGCCAAGACTGAATCAGGAAGAAATAGAAAATATGAACAGACCAATCACAAACACTGAAATTGAAACTGTGATTAAAAATCTTCCAACAAACAAAAGCCCAGGACCAGATGGCTTCACAGGCGAATTCTATCAAACATTTAGAGAAGAGCTAACACCTATTCTTCTCAAACTCTTCCAAAATATAGCAGAGGGAGGAACACTCCCAAACTCATTCTACGAGGCCACCATCACCTTGATACCAAAACCAGACAAGGATGTCACAAAGAAAGAAAACTACAGGCCAATATCACTGATGAACATAGATGCAAAAATCCTCAACAAAATACTAGCAAACAGAATCCAACAGCACATTAAAAGGATCATACACCATGATCAAGTGGGGTTTATTCCAGGAATGCAAGGATTCTTCAATATACGCAAATCTATCAATGTGATTAACCATATTAACAAATTGAAGGAGAAAAACCATATGATCATCTCAATAGATGCAGAGAAAGCTTTTGACAAAATTCAACACCCATTTATGATAAAAACCCTGCAGAAAGTAGGTGTAGAGGGAACTTTCCTCAATATAATAAAGGCCGTATATGACAAGCCCACAGCCAACATCATCCTCAATGGCGAAAAACTGAAAGCATTTCCACTAAGGTCAGGAACAAGACAAGGTTGCCCACTCTCACCACTCTTATTCAACATAGTTTTGGAAGTTTTAGCCACAGCAATCAGAGAAGAAAAGGAAATAAAAGGAATCCAAATCGGAAAAGAAGAAGTAAAGCTGTCACTGTTTGCAGATGACATGATACTATACATAGAGAATCCTAAAGATGCTACCAGAAAACTACTAGAGCTAATCAATGAATTTGGTAAAGTAGCAGGATACAAAATTAATGCACAGAAATCTCTGGCATTCCTATATACTAATGATGAAAAATCTGAAAGTGAAATCAAGAAAACACTCCCATTTACCATTGCAACAAAAAGAATAAAATATCTAGGAATAAACCTACCTAAGGAGACAAAAGACCTGTATGCAGAAAATTATAAGACACTGATGAAAGAAATTAAAGATGATACAAACAGATGGAGAGATATACCATGTTCTTGGATTGGAAGAATCAACATTGTGAAAATGACTCTACTTCCCAAAGCAATCTATAGATTCAATGCAATCCCTATCAAACTACCACTGGCATTTTTCACAGAACTAGAACAAAAAATTTCACAATTTGTATGGAAACACAAAAGACCCCGAATAGCCAAAGCAATCTTGAGAACAAAAAATGGAGCTGGAGGAATCAGGCTGCCTGACTTCAGACTATACTACAAAGCTACAGTAATCAAGACAGTATGGTACTGGCACAAAAACAGAAAGATAGATCAATGGAATAGGATAGAAAGCCCAGAGATAAACCCATGCACATATGGTCACCTTATCTTTGATAAAGGTGGCAGGAATATACAGTGGAGAAAGGACAGCCTCTTCAATAAGTGGTGCTGGGAAAATTGGATAGGTACATGTAAAAGTATGAGATTAGATCACTCCCTAACACCATACACAAAAATAAGCTCAAAATGGATTAAAGACCTAAATGTAAGGCCAGAAACTATCAAACTCTTAGAGGAAAACATAGGCAGAACACTCTATGACATAAATCACAGCAAGATCCTTCTTGACCCATCTCCTAGAGTAATGGAGATAAAAACAAAAATAAACAAATGGGACCTAATGAAACTTCAAAGCTTTTGCACAGCAAAGGAAACCATAAACAAGACCAAAAGACAGCCCTCAGAATGGGAGAAAATATTTGCAAATGAATCAACTGACAAAGGATTAATCTCTAAAATTTACAGGCAGCTCATGCAGCTCAATAACAAAAAAATAAACAACCCAATCCAAAAATGGGCAGAAGACCTAAATAGACATTTCTCCAAAGAAGATATACAGACTGCCAACAAACACATGAAAGAATGCTCAACATCATTAATCATTAGAGAAATGCAAATCAAAACTACAATGAGATATCATCTCACACCAGTCAGAATGGCCATCATCAAAAAATCTAGAAACAATAAATGCTGGAGAGGGTGTGGAGAAAAGGGAACACTCTTGCACTGCTGGTGGGAATGTGAATTGGTTCAGCCACTATGGAGAACAGTATGGAGGTTCCTTAAAAAACTACAAATAGAACTACCATATGACCCAGCAATCCCACTACTAGGTATATACCCTGAGGAAACCAGAATTCAGAAAGAGTCATGTACCAAAATGTTCATTGCAGCTCTATTTACAATAGCCCGGAGATGGAAACAACCTAAGTGCCCGTCGTCGGATGAATGGATAAAGAAGATGTGGCACATATATACAATGGAATATTACTCAGCCATAAAAAGAAACGAAATTGAGCTATTTGTAATGAGGTGGATAGATCTAGAGTCTGTCATACGGAGTGAAGTAAGTCAGAAAGAGAAGGACAAATACCGTATGCTAACACATATATATGGAATTTAAGAAAAAAAAATGTTATGAAGAACCTAGGGGTAAAACAGGAATAAAGACAGAGACCTACTGGAGAACAGACTTGAGGATATGGGGAGGGGGAAGGGTGAGGTGTGTTAGGGCGAGAGAGAGACATGGACATATATATACTAACAAACGTAAGGTAGATAGCCAGTGGGAAGCAGCCGCATGGCATAGGGAAACCAGCTCGGTTCTTTGTGGCTGTCTGGAGGGGTGGGATAGGGAGGGTGGGAGGGAGGGAGACAAAGAGGGAAGAGATATGGGAACATATATATATGTATAACTGACTCACTCTGTTATAAAGCAGAAACTAACACACCATTGTAAAGCAATTATACCCCAATAAAGATGTTAAAAAAAGTAAAAAAATAAAAAAAAATAAAAAGACTTACCATAAAAAAAAAAAAAGTCAATGAGAGGGCAATGCTGGGAACTCTGAGGGTGCAGAAGGGGCTGACGGGTGGTAGCTTGAGGGCCAGACAACAAGGGCCAAAAAGAGCCTGCCATGTGGCGGACAGGGTCGTGGTGCTCCGGCCGGGGATCAGGCCTGTGCCACTGAGGTGGGAGAGCCGAGTTCAGGACATTGGTCCACTAGAGACCTCCTTGTTCCATATAATATCAAATGGCAAAAGCTCCCCAGAGATCTCCATCTCAACGCTAAGACCCAACTCCTCTCAATGATCAGCAAGTTACAGTGCTGGATATCCTATGCAAACCAACTAGCAAAACAGGAGCACAACCCAACCCATTAGCACAGAGTCTGCATAAAATCATAAAAAGGTCACAGACACCACAAAACACACGACAAGACTCAGTCCTGCCCACCAGAAAGACAAGATCCAGCTTCATCCACCAGAACACAGGCACCACTCCCCTCTACCAGGAAGCCTACAAAACACACTGAACCGAAATTAGCCACTGGAGGCAGACACCAAAAACAACAGGAACTATGAACCTGCAGCCTGTGAAAAGGAGACCCCAAACACAATAAGTTAAGCAAAGTGAGAAGACAGAGAAACACACAGCAGAGGAAGGAGCAAGGTAAAAACCCACTGGACCAAACAAATGAAGAGAAAATAGGCAGCCTACCTGAAAAAGAATTCAGAGTAATGATAGGAAAGATGATCGAAAATCTTGGAAATAGAATGGAGAAAATACAAGAAACATTTAACAAGGACCTAGAAGAACTAAAGAGCAAAAAAACAATGAAAAACAACACAATAAATGAAATTAAAAATTCTCTGGACAGAATCAGTAGCAGAATACATGAGGCAGAAGAACAGGTAAGTGACCTGGAAGATAAAATAATGGAAATACCTACTGCAGAGCAGAATAAAGAAAAAAGAATGAAAAGAATTGAGGACAGTCTCAGAGACCTCTGGGACAACATTGAACACACCGATATTCGAATTATAGGCGTCCTAGTAGAAGATAAAAAGAAAGAGAATGAGAAAATATTTGAAGAGATTATCATTGAAAACTTCCATAATATGGGAAAGGAAATAGTCAAACCCAGGAAGTGCAGAGAGTCCCATATAGCATATACCCAAGGATAAACATGCCAAGACACATATTAATCAAACTATGAAAAATTAAATACAAAGAAAAAATATTAAAAGCAGCAAGGGAAAAACAACAAATAACATACAAGGGAATCCCCATAAGGTTAACAGCAGATCTTTCAGCAGAAACTCTGCAAGCCAGAAGGGAGTGGCAGGACATATTTAAAATGATGAAAGGGAAAAAACTACAACCAAGATTACTCTAACCAGAAAGGGTTTCATTCAGATTCTACAGAGAAATTAATACCTTTACAGACAATCAAAAGCTAAGAGAATTCAGCACCACCAAACCAGCTTTACAACAAATGCTAAAGGAACTTCTCTAGGCAAGAAACACAAGAGAAGGAAAAGATCTCCAGTAACAAACCCAAAACAATTGAGAAAATGGTAATAGGAAAATACATATCAATAACTACCTCAAAGGTAAATGGATTAAATGCTCCAAGCAAAAGACATAGACTGGCTGAATGGATACAAAAACAAGACCCGTATGTATGCTGTCTACAAGAGACTGACTTCAGACCTAGGAACACGTACAGACTGAAAGTGAGGGGATGCAAAAAGATATTCTATGCCAATGGAAATCAAATAAAGCTGGATTAATAATTCTCATATCAGACAATATAGCTTTAAAATAGAGTATTGCATGAGACAAAGAAGGACACTACATAATGATCAAGGGATCAATCCAAAAAGAAGATATAAAAATTGTAAATATTTATGCACCCAACATAGGAGCACCATGATACATAAGGAAAATGCTAACAGCCATAAAAGGGGAAATTGACAGTAACAAAATCGTAGTAGGGGACTTTAACACCCCACTTTCACCAATGGACAGATCATCTGAAATGAAAATAAATATGGAAACACAAGCTTTAAATGATACATTAAACAAGATGGACTTAATTGATATTTATAGGACATTCCATCCATACACAACAGAATACACTTTCTTCTCAAGTGCTCATGGAACATTCTCCAGGATAGATCATATCTTGGATATCAAGCCTTGGTAAATTTAAGAAAATGGAAATTGTATCAAGTATATTTTCCAACCACAACTCTATGAGACTAGATATCAATTACAGGAAAAAATATGTAAAAAATACAAACACATGGAGGCTAAACAATACACTACTAAATAACGAAGACATCACTGAACAAATCAGAGGAAATCAAAAAATTCCTAGAAACAAATGACAATGAAAACACGAAGACCCAAAACCTACGGGATGCAACAAAAGCAGTTCTAAGAGGAAAGTTTATAGCAATACAACCCTACCTCAAAAAACAAGAAAAATTTCAAATAAACAACCTAACCTTACACCTAAAGCAATTAGAGAAAGAATAATTAAAAATCCCCCAAAGTTAGAGAAGGAAAGAAATCATAAAGATCAGATCAGAAATAAATGAAAAGGAAATGAAGGAAACAATAGCAAAGATCAATGAAACTAAAAGGTGGCTCTTGGAGAACGTAAGAAAAATTGATAAACCATTAGCCAGACTCATCAAGAGAAAAAGGGAGAAGACTCAGATCAGTAGACTTAGAAACGTAAAATGAGAAGTAACAACTGACACTGCAGAAATACAAAGGATCATAAGAGATTACTACAAACAAATATATGCCAATAAAATGGAAACCTGGAAGAAATGGACAAATTCTTAGAAAAGCACAACCTTCCAAGACTGAACCAGAGAGAAATAGAAAATATAAACAGACCAATCACAAGCACTGAAATTGAGACTGTGATTAAAAATCTTCCAACAAACAAAAGCCCAGGATCAGATGGCTTCACAGGCGAATTCTATCAAGCTTTTAGAGAAGAGCTAACACCTATCCTTCTCAAAATTTTCCAAAATATAGCAGAGGGAGGAACACTCCCAAACTCATTCTACGAGGCCACCATCAGCCTGATACCAAAACCAGACAAAGATGTCACAAAGAAAGGAAACTACAGGCCAATATCACTGATGAACATAGATGCAAAAATCCTCAATAAAATACTAGCAAACAGAATCCAACAGCACATTAAAAGGATCATACACCATGATCAAGTGAGGCTTATCCCACGAATGCAAGGATTCTTCAATATATGCAAATCAATCAATGTGATACACCATATTAACAAATTGAAGGAGGAAAAGCATATGATCATCTCAATAGATGTAGAGAAAGCTTTCGACAAAATTCAACATCCATTTATGATAAAAACCCTCCAGAAAGTAGGCATAGAGGAACTTACCTCAACATAATAAAGGCTATATATCACAGACCCACAGCCAACATCATTCTCAATTGTGAAAAACTGAAACCATTTCCTCTAAGATCAGGAAAAAGACAAGGATGTCCACTCTCACCACTATTATTCAACATAGTTTTGCAAGTCTATTACTGATGAACTCAAATGCAAAATTCGTCAACAAAATACTAGCAAACTGAATCCAACAACACATTAAAACAATCTTACACCATGATCAAGCAGGATTTATCCCAGGGATGCAAGGATTCTTCAATATCCACAAATCAATCAGTGTGATACACAACATTAACAATCTGAAGAAATAAAACATGATCATCTCAATACAGGTAGAAAAAGCTTTTGACAAAATTCAATACGCATTTATGACAAAAACTTCCAGAATGTGGGCATAGAGGGAACACACCTCAGTATAGTAAAGGCCATATATGACAATACTACAGCTAACACCATACTCAACAGTGAAAAGCTGATAGCATTCCCTCTAAGATCAGGAACGAGACAAGGATGTCCACTCTTACCATTTTTACCATGAATGGTAACAATGAAAGATCAGAAAGGGAAATCAAGGAAAGAATCCCATTTATCATTGCAACAAAGAGAATAAAATACCTAGGAATAAACCTACCTAAGGAGGCAAAAGACCTGTACTCAGAAAACTATAAGATACTGATGAAAGAAATCAGAGAGAACACAAACAGACTGGAGAGATATAACATGTTCTTGGGTTTGAAAATCAATATTGTCAAAAAGTAATCTACAGGTTCAATTCAATCCCTAGCAAATTACCAATAAGATTTTTCACAGAATTAGAACAGAAAATTTTACAATTTGTATGAAAACACAAAGACACCAAGTAGCCAACACAATCTTGAGAAAGAAAAATGGAGCTGGAGGAATCAGGCTACCTGACTTCAGACTCTTCTACAAAGCTAAAGTCATCAAAACAGTATGGTACTGGCACAAAAACAGAAATATAGATCAATGGACCAGCATAGAAAGTCCAGATATAAACCCACACACCTATGGCCACCAAATCTATGACAAAGGAGGCAAGAATATATGATGGAGAAAAGACAGTCTCTTCAGTAAGAGGTGCTGAGAAAACAGGACAGCTACATGTAAAAGAATGAAATTAGAACACTGTCTAACACCATACATAAAAATTAACTCAAAATGGGTTAAAGACAACTATAAGACTGGATGGTATAAAAGTCTTAGAGGAAGACATAGGCAAAACACTCTGACATAAATCACAGAAATATCTTTTTTGACCCACCTTCTAGAATAATGAAAATAAAAACAAAAATAAACAAATGAGACCTAGTTGAACTTAAAATCTTTTGCACAACAAAGGAAACCATAAATGAAACAGAATGACAACCCACAGAATGGGAGAAAATATTTGCAAAAAAAACAACTGACAAGGGGTTAATCATCTTGAAAATATACAAACAGCTCATGCAGCTCAATATCAAAAAGACAAATAACCCAATCAAAAAATAAACAGAAGATATAGACATTTCTCCAAAGAAGTCATACAGATGGCTAAAAAGCACATGAAAAATGCTCAACATCACTAATTATTAGAGAAATGCAAATAAAACCACAATGAGGTATCATTTACACTCGTCAGAATGGCCTCCATCAAAAAATCCACAAACAGTATTTGCTGTAGAGGGTGTGCAGAAAAGGGAACCCCCTTGCACTGTTGGTGGGAATGTAAATTAATACAGCCACTATGGAGAACAGTATGGAGCTTCCTTAGAAAGCTAAAAATAAAACTACCATATGACCCAGCAATACCACTACTGGGCATATAACCTGAGAAAACAATAATTCAAAAAGAGACATGTACCTCAATATTCATTGCAGCACTATTTACAATAGCCAGGACATTGGAGCAACTTAAATGTCCATTGACAGATGAATGGATAAAGAAGACGTGGCACATATATACAATAGAATATTACTCAGCTATAAAAAGAAACAAAATTGAGTTATTTGTAGTGAGGTGAATGGACCTAGAGTCTGTCATACGGAGTGAAGTAAGTCAGAAAGAGAAAAAAAATACTGTATGCTAAAACATATACATGGAATCTAAAAAAAAAAAACGGTTTTGATGAACCTAAGGGCAGGACAGGAATAAAGACACAGATGTAGAAAATGGACTGGAGGTCACACAGTGAGGAAGGATAAGCTGGGACGAAGTGAGAGAGTAGCATTCACATATACACACTATCAAATGTAAAATAGATAGCTAGTGGGAAGCAGCCACATAGTAGAGGGAGATCAGCTCCGTGCTTTGTGACCACCTAGAGGGGTGGGATAGGGAGGGTGGGAGGGAGGCGCAAGAAGTAGGGTATATGTGGATATGTGTATACATATAGCTGATTCTCTTTGTTATACAGCAGAAATTAAAACAACATTATAAAGCAATTATACTCCAATAAAGATGTTAAAAATAATAAACAAACAAACAAACAAATAAATAAATTGAAACCAGAAAAAACAAATCTACAAACAACAATTGCTGTAGAGGGTGTGAGGGAAAGGGAACACTCTTACACTGTTGGTAGGAATGTAAATTGATAAATCCACTTTGGAAAACAGTATGGAGGTTCCTAATAAAACTAAAAGTAGAATAACTATATGTCCCAGCAGTCCCACTATTGTGCATATACCCAGAGAAAACCATAATTCAAAAAAATACTTGCACCCCAATGTTAATAACAGCACTATTTACAATAGCCCTGACATGGAAACAAACTAAATGTCCATCAACAGAGGAATGGATAAAGAAGATTTGTCACCCATATACAATGGAATATTATTCAGCCATAAAAGGCAACGAAATTTTGTCATCAGCAGAGATGTGGATGGACCTAGAGACTGTCATACAGAGTGAAGTGAGAAAGAGAAAAATAAATATCATATATTAATGCATATATGTGGAATCTAGAAAAATGGTATACATGACCTTATTTGCAAAGCAGAAATAGAGATGTAGAGAACAAATGTATGGCTACCAAGGCGGGAGGGGGTGGGGTGAGAGGACCTGGGAGATTGGGATTGACAATATACACTCTTGATACTATTTATTAAATACACAGTGGAGGGGAACATACTGTATAGCACAGGGGACCCTACTTAATGCACTGTGGTGTCCTAAAAGGGAGGGAAATCCAAAAAGGAGGGGGTATATGTATATGTATGGGTGATTCATTTTGCTGTGCAGTAGAAGCTAACACATCATTGAAAAGCAACTATACTCCAATAAAAATTAATTTTTAAAAAAAGCACATGAAAAGATGCTCAACATTACTAATTACTGGATAAATGCAAATCAAAACTTCCATGAGGTATCACCTCACACTTGTCCAAGTGGCCATCATCAAAAAATCTAGAAATAATAAATGCTGGAAAAGGGTGTTGAGAAAAAGGAACCCTCCTACACTGTTTGTAGGAATGCAAATTGGTGCAGCCACTATGGAAACAGTATGGAGATTCCTTTAAAAACTAAAGATAGAGCTACCATATGATCCACTCCTGGGCATATGTCTGGAGAAAACCATAATTTGAAAAGATACATGCACTCAGTGTTCATTGCAGCACTATTTACAGTAGCCAAGACATGGAAGCAACCTAAATGTTCATCAACAGATGAATGGATAAAGAAGATGTGGTACATATATACAATGGAATATTACTTAGCCATAAAAAAGAACAAAAAATGTCATTTGCAGCAACATGGATGGACCTAGAGATTGTCATACTGAGTGAAGTAAGTCAGACACAGAAAGACAGATATCATATGATATCGCTTATATTTGGAATCTAAAAATATAGTACATATGAACTAATTTACAAAACAGAAATAGAGTCACAGATGTAGAAATCAAACTTATGGTTATCAAGGGGGAAAGGGCAAGGAGGGATAAATTGGAAGATTGGGATTGACATATACACACTAACAAATATAAAATAGATAACTAATAAGAACCTACTGTATAGCACAAGGAACTCTACTCAGTACTCTGTAATGATATATATGGGAAAATTATCTAAAGAAGAGTGGATATATGTATATGTATAACAGATTAACTTTGCTGTACAGCAGCAACTAACATCCAGAGTGGCTGGATGTATTAAAAATAAGACCTAACTCTATGCTGCTTCCAGGAGACCCACCTCAATTCTAAATCAAACATAGGCTCAAAGTGAAGGGATGGAAGATTTTACTCCAAGTAAATGGCACCCAAAAGAAAGTGAATGTAGCCATATTCATATCAGACAAAATAGACTTAAGGTAAAAAAGATAACAAGACAAAGATGGACATTATATAATGAGAAATGGGACAATTCATCAAGAAGAAATAACAGATATTAGCATATATGCAACTAACATTGGATCACCAAAATATACAAAGCAATTATTAACAGACCTAAAGGGAGAAATTGACAGCAACAAAATAATACTGGGGTTTTAATACCCCACTAACATTAATGAATAAATCAGCCAGCCAGAAAGTCACAAAAACAGTGGCCTTAAATGAAACATTAGACCAGATGTATTTGATAAATTTGTATAGAGCATTGCATCCAAATGCAGCAGAGTACACATTCTTTCGTGCACTTTGTACTTTTTCAAGAATAGAGCATATGTAGTGACACAAAACAATTCTCAATAAATTTAGGATTGAAATCATATCAAGCATCTATCCAAACACAATGGCATGAAACTAGAAATCAACTACAAGAAGAAAGGTGGAAAAATCACAAAATATGTGGAGACTGAACAACATACTACTGAGCAACTATTGGGTCAATGAAGAAATTAAAGGAAAAAACTTAAAAAATACCTAAAGACAAATGAAAATGAAAATACAACGAACCAAAATCTATGGGATGCAGCAAAATCAGTACTAAGAGTGAAGTTCATATCAATACAAGTCTGATTCAAGAAACAAGATTCTCAAATAACCAATCTAACTTTACACATAAAGGATACAGAAAAGAAAAAAAAAGAATCCCAAGGATGGTAGAAGGAAGTATACAATAAACATCAGAATGGAAAAAAATAAAATAGATACTAAAAAGACAACAGAAAATCTCAATGAAACTAAGAGCTGGTTCTTTGAAAGATTTTTTAAATTGACAAACCTTTAGACAGACTCACAAAGAAAAAAAAGAGAAGGTTCTGATAAAATCAGAAAGAAACAAATAGAAGTAACAACAGATGCTACAGAAATACAAATGATTATAAGAGAATATTATGAGCAGCTATATACTAACAAACTGGACAACCTAGAAGAAATGAACAAATTCTTATAATCATACAACTTTCCAAGACTGAATCACAAAGAACTAGAAAATATGAATAGATCAATCACTAGTACAGAGATTGAAACAGTAATCAAAAAGCTTCCAAAAGACAAAAGCTCAGGACCAGGCAGCTTCAAAGTTGAATTCTACCAAACATTCAAAGAAGAGTTAATACATATCCTTCTCAAACTATTCCAAAAACTGAAGAGAAGGGAATGCTTCCTAACTCATTTTATGAGGTCAACCTCACCCTGATATAAAAATCAGACAAAGACAAAACAAAAAAAGAAAATTAGAAGCCAATATCACTGATGAACATAGATGCAAAATTCCTCAAGAAAATATTAGCAAATTGAATACAACAGTACATTAAAAGTGATTTATTCCATGGATGCAAGGATGGTCAACATCTGCAAATCAATAAATGTGACACATCACACTAACAAAATGAATCACCTCAATGGATGTAGAAAAAGCATTTGACAAGATTCAATACCCATTTGTGAATTAAAAAACTCTCAATAAAATGGGCACAGAAGGAACATACTTTGATATAATGAAGGCATATATATGACAAACCCACAGCTAACTTCGTACTCAATGGTAAAACTAAAAGCTATCCTCTACAATCAGGAACAAGGCCAAGATCCCCATTCCTGCCACTCTTATTCAACATAGTATTGGAAGTCCTACCCAGAGCAATTAGGCAATAAAAAGAAATAAAAGGTATTCAAATTGTAATGGGAGAAGTAAAACTGTCACTACTTGTGAGTGACATTACTTGATATGTAGAAAACCCTAAAGACTCTCCTCAAAACTTATTAGAAATAATAAACGAATACAATAAAGTCTCAGGACACAAAATCAATACCAAAAAATTGTTGCATTTCTATATACTAATAAGAGCTAGTAGAAAGAGAAATTAAGAAAACAATCCCATTTACAATTGCAACTAAAACAGTAAAATACCTAGGAATAAATTTAACCAAGGAGGTGAAAGACCTGTACAGTGAAAACTATATGACATTGTTGAAAGAAATTTAAGAAGACACAAAGAAATGAAAAGAGACTCCATGCTTATGGATTGGAAGAATTAACATTGTTGAAATGTCCATGTTACCTAAAGCAACCTACAGATTCAATGAAAGTTATCAAAATCCCAATGATATTTTTCACAAAACTAGAACAAAAAAATTCCTAAAATTTATGTGGAACCACAAAAGTCCCTGAATAGCCAAAGCAATCCTGAGAAAAAAGAACAAAGCTGGAGGTATCATAGTCCCTGACTTCAGACTATACTACAAAGCTACAGTAATCAAAACAGTATGATACTTGCACAGAAACAGACACATAGATAAATGGAACACAATTGAGATCTCAGAAATAAACCCACACATATATAGACAATTAATTTCAACAAAGGGGCAAAGAACTTACAAATGGAGAAAGTATAGTCTATTCAATAAATGGTGTTGGGAATATATGACAGCCACATGTAAAAGAATGAAATTATCTCACACCATACACAAAACTCAATTCAAAATGAATTAAAGACATGAATGTAAGACATGAAACCACAAAACCCTTAGAAGAAAACATAGGCAGTACGTTCTTTGACATCATTCTTACTAATATCTTTCTTGATATCTCTCCTCAGGCAAGAGAAACAAAAGCAAAAATAAATGAATAGTACTACAACAAACTAAAAAGCTTCTGTACAGCTAGGAAACCATCAGCAAACCAAAACACAACCTACCAAATGGGAGAAGATATTTGCAAATCATATATTCAATAAGGGGTTAATATCCAAAATATATAAAGATATCATAGAACTCAACAACAATAAAACAAGCAATGCAATTTTTTAAAAGGGCAGAGGAGATGAATAGCGGTTTTCCCAAAGAAGACATATGGATGGCCAAGAGGCAAAGGAAATGATGTTCAACATCACTAAGTATTAGAGAAATGCAGATCAAAACCCCATGAGATTTCACCTCACGTCTGTTAGAATGGCTACTATCAAAAAAGCAAAAAACAACTAGTGTTTTTGAGGATGTGAAGAAAAGGGAACCCTCATACATTGTTGGTGGGAATGCAAATTGGTGTAGCCACTATGGAAAAGAGTACAAAGATTCCTCAAAAAATTAAGACTAGAACTACCATGTGATTCAGCCATTCTATTTCTGGATATTTATCCAAAGAATACTAAAGCACTAATTCAAAGAGATATATGCACCCTTATGTTCACTGCAGCATTATTTACAATAGCCAAGTTATGGAAACACCTAAGTGCCCATCAGCAGATAAATGGATAAAGAAAATGTGATACACACACACACACACACACACACACACACACAATGGAATACTAACTACTCAGCCATAAAAAGATGAAATCTTGCCATTTGCAACAAGATAGTTGGACCTTGAGTACATTATACTAAGTGAAATGCCAAATGGAAGAAGACAAATACCATATGATTTCATTCATATGTGGAGTATAAAAAGCAAATTTACTAACTGAAAACAAAATAAATGAACAAGCCAAACCAAACAAAAACAGAGAACAGAGTATTGGTTACCAGATGGGAAGTGGGGTGTGAAATGGGTAAAGAGGGTCAAGTGTATGGTTGGTGTACAGAAGCTAAACTTTTAGTGGTAAGCATGCTGTAGCATACACAGAAGTTGAAATATAATGCTGTACACATGAAACTTACCTGATGTTATAAACCAATGTTACGTCAATAAATATTAAAATTTTTTAAAAGAATCCTTAAATCCCTATCATAAAGCACAGCACATGTAAATTTCCCAGCCAAATGAGATTCTCCTCTTTTTAAATAATTCTAAGGAAAATTTTACACTGTATTTCAATGTTTATTCATATTACTATGGTAACTCTTCACATATTTAAAGATTGCTATTAACTTCCTCCTCCCACATTTGTCCTCTGCTAATTCCCTGAAGACAAGTATAAAACTAAAAGATAAATCCTGTTTTTACTCTACTTGCTTCTCAGTAAACCATAGAACAATAACTACTAGTTCAGCCTTTCTTGGTCAAGTAATGTACCTGGTGTATATAAATTCTTCCTCTAATTCTAGCCTCTGATATTTTATACAGACAGCCTATTTGGAGAAGTAGCTGCATTTCTAAGATATTCCATTTTTATTTCCCCTGGTTTCTCATTTTCTTCATTAATCCCATACTTTAAACAGAGTCACAAGTGCAGAGAGTATTAAACTGGAGCATCCCTTGAAGTCCAAATTCCTTGCTTTAGAGATGAGGAATCTAGGCTATTTAGAGGAAAATGGAATTGCCCAGGTGGCAGAGTTTGGACTAGTCCTTTCTCCTTGAAGCACAAGTAGGAATTTAGGAAGACTGAGCAACATTACTGACATAGAAATAAATGAGGGCAAAACAGGGGACAGAATAAAAAGACACAAAGGAAAAGTAAGCAATGGAAGACATGAAAGATAATAGGGAAAGCTAAAAGAAATGATTGTAAAGTTGAAGCATCATCAACTCCTGCATTAAATTAGGTGATAGTCCTTCTATCACTTTACTTTCTTTCCTCCCTTCCCAAGCCATTAATATGAGAGTCCCTTTCAGTTGACTAAAGACAGTGCAAGAAAAGTGTTATGTGAGGAAGCTGAACTGTCAGGGTTTTTACGTCCCTGGGATTATAAAGTGTTTATTTAGTCACTGGGGGTGCTATGTTGACTCTTTAGATTTCCCCACCAAACCTTTTGATCTAGGAAACACTTTCTGATTTTGAACTAAAATCCTTGGTCTTTCCCCTGAATCTCTAAAGTCATCTCCCAATTTTTAAATGCTGTATACATACCTTTTAAATCAGATAAGCAAAGTCAGAAAACTCCTAACATAAACTCAGTTGAACAGGTATATTCCATTAGTTTCAGCCTCTCCCCAGCAAAGCACAAAGGTGGGGACAAGTTGTGAAAGTATAGTAGATAACATTGCTATCCAACTCTTTTCTTCACTAATCTGAGGGCTTCCTCCCAGCTAATCCACACTCCTTCCTCTCTATGCTCTTCAGATAAAATGGAGTAGAGTCCACTTCTGCCAAAATTAGTAAGCCTTCCTCAATTATATATCCACTGGAGGCCAGGCTCAAATTGATGAAGGAGAGGAACTGGTAGAGTTTATTCCAGTATAACACCATGGGTCATAAACACCTCCCTTCTAACATTTTTTTCCTGAAGACAATAAAGACCAGGACAGCCCTTTTTAATTGCTGTGAAAATCCTCACCTTTTCCTGTAATATAACCAAAGAAAGGAGGAGTGAGGAGGAACCCTGCTGCATATCAAAGCCATGTGAAATGCTAAAACAATCTGTTGCTTCAGTATGACAGATAAGACCTCAAACCCCCTAGACAAAGTAACTCAGAGGAAGCTATTTCTTAGACCTAATAATTCTTGGACAAAGCGAGAAACATAAGCATTCAAAAGCTTTGTTTTTGGCTTGTCTCTTAGGGCTCTATAGAGGGCATGGGTAAGAGTGTCTACTTCACATTGGATAAATGAGGAAATAAGAAGGGCAGGATGACGAAGTAACATTTCAGTGGGGAATGCACCTTCTTCCCACCAGGGGGCTATATGGTGATGAGCATATACTCCTCACAATAACTCCTGGAAAACTTGACAGAAAACACCCATTGGGCAGCCAAGGAAGTTGAAATCCTAAAGAATATATGTGGCCTGTTGCCAAACAGTAAAAATTATGATAAGCACCCAATTCACCTGAATCTAATACTAAACTGAATTGAGCTCTATGACTGGGAGGCCAGCACTATGGGTTAAATCTTAAAATAGGCTCAATGTCTTCATACTGATCCGAAGCCTCTCTTAACTCAGGAGAAAGGGGAACTACATATAATCTCGGGATTGAGGGAGGTCTTAAAATGCCTCTAGCTAATTATCCATGTACTTAATGTAAGAATTGAATCCTTAGGTTTGAGTTTACAACATCATGCAAGAGCCCCCAATCTCAGAGTATCAGAATTACTTGAAGACCACTAAAATTTTAATGACAAACTATTTCTTGCTCCAAACAAGCTCACAGATTAAAACACACACACACACTCTACATACCCTGTCAAACATGTCTGAAAACACGAGAGACAGCAACCAAACACCAGCACCTAACAGTTATACTTGCAATATAGCTGTATCCTGTTTTTGTTAAGGTATGCCAACTTCATAATAAAAATTAAATCATCACCAATAAGATAGGTAAATCCCCTAGAAAATCTTTATAAAATTCAAAACAAAGAATGGGGACCACAACATAAGCATAGTTTCTAAATTCAGCCTGTTTGTCAATAATACTATTTTTCTTGTTTGTGGGATTTAAAAAATATATTAAAATCGTCCAAACTGTTTGCTTATCTTTAATCTGTAAAAAAGAGAAAAATATCTCCAATGCTTCTTGGTGTTGCTATATAGCTACTTCTCTGAGTTCCATTTAGTGTTCAAAAGTGCAGCTCAAAGTTTAGAGATTAAATTACACCTCCAAAGAGAACCAAGCTATAGGCTAAGAAATGAATATGAAAGAATTTCCTAAACTGATGGTAGTAGTCTCAGCAGTGTAAGAATATTATTTTACAATTTTTAAATAACCAAAAAAGTACCTGTGTCCCTACCCTGCTAATTCTTTTTTTTTCTACAACTTTAATGGAGTATAATTGCTTTACAATAGGGTGTTAGTTTCTGCTTTATAACAAAGTGAATCAGTTATACATATACATATGCTCCCATATCTCTTCCCTCTTGTGTCTCCCTCCCTGCCACCCTCCCTGTCCCACCACTCTAGGTGGTCAAAAAGCACCGACCGGATTTCCCTGGGCTATGCGGCTGCTTCCCACTAGCTATCTTACTCTTGGAAGTGTATATATGTCCATGTCACTCTCTCACTTTGTCACAGCTTCCCCTTCCGCTTCCCCATATACTCAATTCCATTCTCTAGTAGGTCTGGGTCTTTATGCCTGTCTTACCCCTAGGTTTCTCATGACATTTTTTTTCTTAGATTCCATATATATGTGTTAGCATATGATATTTGTCTTTCTCTTTCTGACTTACTTCACTCTGTATGACAGCCTCTAGGTCCATCCATCTCACTACAAATAGCTCAAGTTCATTTCCTTTTACGGCTGAGTAATATTCCATTGTATATATGTGCCACATTGTCTCTATCCATTCATCCGATGATGGGCACTTAGGTTGTTTCCATCTCCAGGCTATTGTAAATAGAGCTGCAATTAACATTTTGGTACATGACTCTTTTTGAATTATGGTTTTCTCAGGGTATATTCCCAGTAGTGGGATTGCTGGGTCATAAGGTAGTTCTATTTGTAGTTTTTTAAGAAACCTCCATACTTTTCTCCATAGTGGCTGTACCAATTCACATTCCCGCCAGCAGTCAAAGAGTGTTCCCTTTTCTCCACATCCTCTCCAGCATTTATTGTTTCTAGATTTTTTGGTGATGGCCATTCTGACTGGTGTGAGATGATATCTCATTGTAGTTTTGATTTGCATTTCTCTAATGATTAATGATGTTGAGCATTCTTTCATGTGTTTGTTGGCAGTCTGTATATCTTCTTTGGAGAAACGTCTATTTAGGTCTTCTGACCATTTTTGAATTGGGTTGTTTATTTTTTTGTTATTGAGCTGCATGAGCTGCCTGTAAATTTTAGAGATTAATCCTTTGTCAGTTGATTCATTTGCAAATATTTTCTCCCATTCTGAGGGCTGTCTTTTGGTCTTGTTTATGGTTTCCTTTGCTGTGCAAAAGCTTTGAAGTTTCATTAGGTCCCATTTGTTTATTTTTGTTTTTATCTCCATTACTCTAGGAGATGGGTCAAGAAGGATCTTGCTGTGATTTATGTCATAGAGTGTTCTGCCTATGTTTTCCTCTAAGAGTTTGATAGTTTCTGGCCTTACATTTAGGTCTTTAATCCATTTTGAGCTTATTTTTGTGTATGGTGTTAGGGAGTGATCTAATCTCATACTTTTACATGTACCTGTCCAATTTTCCCAGCACCACTTATTGAAGAGGCTGTCCTTTCTCCACTGTATATTCCTGCCACCTTTATCAAAGATAAGGTGACCATATGTGCATGGGTTTATCTCTGGGCTTTCTATCCTATTCCATTGATCTATCTTTCTGTTTTTGTGCCAGTACCATACTGTCTTGATTACTGTAGCTTTGTAGTATAGTCTGAAGTCAGGCAGCCTGATTCCTCCAGCTCCATTTTTTGTTCTCAAGATTGCTTTGGCTATTCGGGGTCTTTTGTGTTTCCATACAAATTGTGAAATTTTTTGTTCTAGTTCTGTGAAACATCCCAGTGGTATTTTGATAGGGATTGCATTGAATCTGTAGATTGCTTTGGGTAGTAGAGTCATTTTCACAATGTTGATTCTTCTAATCCAAGAACATGGTATATCCCTCCATCTATTTGTATCATCTTTAATTATTTTCATCAGTTTCTTATAATTTTCTGCATACAGGTCTTTTGTCTCCTTAGGTAGGTTTATTCCTAGATATTTTATTCTTTTTGTTGCAATGGTAAATGGGAGTGTTTTCTTAATTTCACTTTAAGATTTTTCATCATTAGTGTATAGGAATGCCAGTGATTTCTGTGCAATAATTTTGTATCCTGCTACTTTACCAAATTCATTGATTAGCTCTAGTAATTTTCTGGTAGCATCTTTAGGATTCTCTATAGATAGTATCCTGTCATCTGCAAAGAGTGACACCTTTACTTCCTCTTTTCCAACTTGAATTACTTTTATTTCCTTTTCTTCTCTGATTGCTGTGGCTAAAACTTCCAAAACTATGTTGAATAATAGTGGTGAGAGTGGGCAACCTTGTGTTGTTCCTGATCTTAGTGGAAATGCTTTCAGTTTTTCACCATTGTGGACAAAGTTGGCTGTGGGTTTGTCATATATGGCCTTCATTATGTTGAGGAAAGTTCCCTCTATGCCTACTTTCTGCAGGGTTTGTATCATAAATGGGTCCTGAATTTTATCAAAAGCTTTCTCTGCATACCTTGAGATGATCTTATAGTTTTCCTCCTTCAATTGGTTAATGTGGTGTATGACGTTGATTGATTGGCTTATGTTAAAGAATGCTTGCATTCCTGGAATAAACCCCACTTGATCATGGTGTATGAGCCTTTGAATGTGCTGTTGGATTCTGTTTGCTAGTATTTTGTAGAGGATTTTTGCATCTATGTTCATCAGTGATATTGGCCTGTAGTTTTCTTTCTTTGTGACATCCTTGTCCGGTTTTGGTATCAGGGTGATGTTGGCCTCGGAGAATGAGTTTGCGAGTGTTCCTCCCTCTGCTATATGTTGGAAGAGTTTGAGAAGGATAGGTGTTAGCTCTTCTCTAAATGTTTGACAGAATTCGCCTATGAAGCCATCTGATCCTGGGCTTTTGTTTGTTGGAAGATTTTTAATCACAGTTTCAATTTCAGTGCTTTTGATTGGTCTGTTCATATTTTCTATTTCTTCCTGATTCAGTCTTGGCAAGTTGTGCATTTCTAAGAATTTGTCCATTTCCTGCAGGTTGTCCATTTTATTGGCATAGAGTTGCTTGAAGAACTCTCTCATGATCTTTTGTATTTCTGCAGTGTCAGTTGTTACTTCTCCTTTTTCATTTCTAATTCTATTGATTGGAGTCTTCTCCCTTTTTTTTTTGATGAGTCTGCCTAATGGTTTATCAATTTTGTTTATCTTCTCAAAGAACCAGCTTTTAGTTTTATTGATCTTTGCTATCGTTTCCTTCATTTCCTTTTCATTTATTTCTGATATGATTTTTATGATTTCTTTCCTTCTGCTAACTTTGAGTTCTTTTTGTTCTTCTTTCTCTAATTGCTTTAGGTGCAAGGTTAGGTTGTTTATTCGAGATGTTTCTTGTTTCTTAAGGTAAGATTGTATTGCTATAAACTTCCGTCTTAGAACTGCTTTTGCTGCATCCCATCGACTTTGGGTCGTTTTGTATCCATTGTCATTTGTTTCTAGGTATTTTTTGATTTCCTCTTTGACATCCTCTGTGAAAACTTCGTTATTAAGTACTGTATTGTTTAGACTCCACGTGTTTGTAATTTTTACAGGTCTTTTACTGTGTTTGATATCTAGTCTTATAGCGTTGTGGTCGGAAACGACACTTGATAAAATTTCAATTTTCATAAATTTACCAAAGCTTCATTTGTGACCCCAGATATGATCTATCCTGGAGAATGTTCCATGAGCACTTGAGAAAAATGTATATTCTGTTGTTTTTGGATGGAATGTCCTATAAATATCAGTTAAGTCCCTCTTCTTAAATGTATCATTTAAAGCTTGTGTTTCATTATTTATTTTCATTTTGGATGATCTGTCCATTGGTGAAAGTGGGGTGTTAAAGTCCCCTACTATGAATGTGTTACTCTTGACTTCCCCTTTTCTGGCTGTTAGTATTTGCCTTATGTATTGGGGTGCTTCTATGTTGGGTGCATAAATATTTACAATTGTTTTATCTTCTTTGTGAATCAATCCCTTGATCATTATGTAGTGTCCTTCTTTGTCTCTTCTAATAGTGTTTATTTTAAGTCTATTTTGTCTGATATAAGAAATGCAAATCCAGCGTTATTTTGGTTTCCATTTGCACGGAATATCGTTTTCCATCCCCTTACTTTCATTCTGTATGTTTCTCTAGGTCTGAAGTTGGTCTCTTGTAGACAGCATATATATGGGTCTTTTTTTTGTATGCATTCAGCCAATCTCTGTCTTTTGGTGGGAGCACTTAGTCCATTTACATTTAAGGTAATTATCTATATGTATGTTCGTATTCCCATTTTCTTAATTGTTTTGGGTTCGTTATTGTAGGTCTTTTCTTTCACTTCTGTTTCTTGCCTAGAAAAGTTCCTTTAGCATTTGCTGTAATGCTGTTTTGGTGGTGCTGAACGCTCTCAGCTTTTTCTTGTCTGTAAAGGTTTTAATTTCTCCATCAAATCTCAACGAGATCCTTGCTGGGTAGAGTAATCTTGGTTGCAGGTTTTCTCCTTCATCACTTTAAATATGTCCTGCCAGTCCCTTCTGGCTTGCAGAGTTTTTGCTGAAATGTCAGCTGTTAACGTTATGGGGATTCCCTTGTGTGTTATTTGCTGTTTTTACCTTGCTGCTTTTAATATGTTTTCTTTGTATTTAATTTTTAACAGTTTGATTAATATAAGTCTTGGCATATTTCTCCTTGCATTTATCCTGTATGGGACTCTCTGTGCTTCCTGCACTTGATTAACTATTTCCTTTCGCATATTAGGGAAGGTTTCAACTATAATCACTTCAAATATTTTCTCAGTCCCTTTCTTTTTCTCTTCTTCTTCTGGAGCCCCTATAATTCGAATGTTGGTGCGTTTAATATTGTCCCAGTGTCTCTGAGACTGTCTTCAGTTCTTTTCACTCTTTTCTCTCTTTTTTTCCTCTGCAGTCGTTATTTCCACTATTTTATCTTCCAGGTCACTTATCCATTCTTCTGCCTCAGTTATTGTTCTATTGATCCCATCTAGAGTATTTTTAATTTCATTTATTGTGTTGTTCATCATTGCTTGTTTCATCTTTAGTTCTTCTAGGTCCTTGTTAAATGTTTCTTGCATTTTATCTATTCTATTTCCGAGATTTTGGATCATCTTTACTATCATTATTCTGAATTCTTTTTCAGGTAGACTGCCTATTTCCTCTTCATTTGTTACATCTGGTGGGTTTTTATCTTGCTCCTTCATCTGCTGTGTGTTTTTGTGTCTTCTCATTTTGTTTCTCTTACTGTGTTTGGGGTCTCCTTTTTGCAGGCTGCTGGTTCATAGTTCCCATTGCTTTTGGTATCTGCCCCCATGACTAAAGTTTTTTCAGTGGGTTGTGCAGACTTCCTGATGGAGGGGACTAGTGCCTGTGTTCTGGTGGATGAGGCTGGATCTTGTGCTTCTGGTGGGCAGGTGCACGTCTGGTGGTGCGTTTTGGGGTGTCTGTTGACTTATTATGATTTTAGGCAGTCTCTATGCTAATGGGTGTGGTTGTGTTCCTGTCTTGATAGTTGTTTGGCATAGGGTGTCCAGCACTGTAGCTTGCTGGTCTGTGAGTGAAGCTGGGTGCTGGTGTTGAGATGAAGTTCTCTGGGAGATTTTCGCCATTTGACATTATATTGAACTGGGAGGTCTCTTGTGGACCAGTGTCCTGAATTTGGCTCTCCCTCCTCAGAGGCACAGCACTGACTCCTGGCTGCAGCACCAAGAGTCTTTCATCCACATGGCTCAGAATAAAAGGGAGAAAAAGTAGAAAGAAAGGAAGGAAGGAAGGAAGGCAGAAAGAAAGCAAGAAAGGAAGGGAGGAATAAAAAAATGCAAGAAAGGAAAAGAAAGAAAGAAAAAAAGAGAAAGAAAAATGAAAGAAAGAAAGGAGGTTGTAAGGAAGGAAAGAAGGAGGGAAGGAAGGAAAGAAAGAAGATAAAATAAAATAAAGTAAGATAAAATAAAATAAAGTTGTTAAAATAAAAAATAATTATTAAAAAAAAAACGGACGGATAAAACCCTAAGACAAATGGTGGAAGCAAAGCTATGCAGACAAAACCTCACACAGAAGCATACACATTTACACTCATAAAAAGGAAAGGGGGAAAAAATCATAAATCTTCCTCTCAAAGTCCACCTCCTCAATTTGGGATGATTTGTTGTCTATTCATGTATTCCACAGATGCAGGGTACATCAAGTTGATTGTGGAGATTTAATCCTCTGCTTCTGAGGCTGCTGGGAGAGACTTCCCTTTCTCTTCTTTGTTTTCACAGCTCCCGGGGCTCAGCTTTGTATTTGGCCCCGCCTCTGCATGTAGGTCGCTGGAGGGCGTCTGTTCTTCGCTCAGACAGGACGGGGTTAAAGGAGCAGCTGCTTTGGGGACTCTCAGTCACTCAGGCCTGGGGGAGGGAAGGGTATGGAATGCGGTGTGATTTTGCGGCGGCAGAGGCCTGTGTGACGTTGCACCAGCCGGAGGCGCACTGTGCATTCTCCCGGGGAAGTTGTCCCTGGATCCCGGGACCCTGGCAGTGGCGGGCTGCACAGGCTCCCCAGGAGTGGGGTGTGGATAGCGACCTGTGCTCACACACAGGCTTCTTGGGGGCGGCAGCATCAGCTTTAGCACCTCATGCCTGTCTCTGGGGTCCGTGCTTTTAGCCCTGGCTCGCGCCCATCTCTGGAGCACTGGAGCAGTGCTCTTAATCCCCTCTCCTCGCGCACCAGGAAACAGAGGGAAGAAAAATCTCTTGCCTCTTCGGCAGGTCCAGGCTTTTTCCCGGACTTCCTCCCGGCTAGCCGTGGTGCACTATCCCCCTGCAGGCTGTGTTCACGCCACCAACCCCAGTCCTCTCCTGTGCTCCGACCAAAGCCCGAGCCTCAGCTCCCAGCCCCCCCACCCCTGCAGGTGAGCAGACAAGCCTCTCGGGCTGGTGAGTGCCAGTCAGCACCGATCCTCTGTTTAGGAATCTCTCCACTTTGCCCTCCGCACCCCTGTTGCTGTCCTCTCTGCTGTGGCTCTGGCTTCGAAGCTTTCCCCCTTTGCCACACGCAGTCTCCACCCATGAAGGGGCTTCCTAGTGTATGGAAACCTTTCCTCCTTCACAGCTCCCTCCCACTGGTGCAGGTCCCATCCCTATTCTTTGGTCTCTATTTATTCTTTTTTCTTTTGCCCTACCCAGGTACATGGGGACTTTCTTGCCTTTTGGGAGGTCTGAGGTCTTCTGCCAGCATTCGGTAGGTGTTCTGTAGGAGTTGTTCCACGTGTAGATGTATTTCTGGTGTATCTGTGGGGAGGAAGGTGATCTCAGCATCTTACTCTTTTGCCATCTTCCCCTCGTCCCTACCCTGCTAATTCTGATTACCAGTGCTCTTCTTACTCCCCACCCCCCATTTTGTTATAATGAGAATTGCTTTAGTATATGAAGTTGGATTTGATTACTAATGTTGTCATTAACATTTTTGGTTATATATACATATGCCTACTTATGGGAAATTCCCAATTTCTGTAAGTAATATTTATGCAAGTGAAGCAGGTCTGGTGATCCTTATAATACCCTGTATTTACATATATTACTTTGACCATTTCACAACCTTCATATTACTTGAGTTTAGCTAAATACTGCAAATTAAATTATATAACCAAAAATAATTACTCTTTAGAACATGCAGTCTTTGGTTTCCTTACAAACCCTTCAGTCCCACGTGGCTATTCAGGACTGTTGTGAAGATGTAATGAGGTGATATAGTGCTACTCTGCAAAAGATAAAGTGATATATAAATCTGAGGGGTTGTTATTATCATGATCAATTATGTCATGATAATCACCATTTATTTTTATTGACTAAAATTTATTATGATTGATTATGATTATTGTAATGTTTTTGTTGTAAAGATGTGATTATTATGATCAAGATTACTCTGGAAAGTGGTTTAAGAAATCATCAGAATTTGGTTTGAATATTTTCATTGCACTCTCAAAAACAGCCCTCTTTAAGAAATCCTATCTTTAGTTTATATTTTCAATAATTTTTACTTAAAAGATCAATGTTCTTATAAATAAGAACAGTCCCTAATACCAATAATCTTCTACCTTCACTCACACATAAATTCATAAATACATATGCTCACACAAGAAGTGAACCCCATTTTAGTCTGAACTTTTAAGGGTTTCATATATGGAAAATTATCCTTAGTATAAGTCCCCTCCTAAGCAAGAAGCATAGCCAGTTTGGGAAGGCAGGCTGCTTTCAGACACCAAAAGGAATGTCCACATACCTGTAGCTATGGACTTGAATTTATTACCTACAATCTATTTGAGAAATATTTGGCAGCCTTTGACTTTTGGGTCTGGATCTCATTAGCCATCTGGCAGGTGTTAAAGGGACAAATAGCAGAGATGCAGGGTCTTCCAGCATAATAAAAGAGCCCCCACACCTGTGCAGAGAATTCGACTACTGAAAAAGAAACTCCAGGTACCTAGGGAGAAGCCCCACCAGTTTGGGGACAGACTTGACTATTGGGGCAGAGACTTCCACCAACCAGAAATGAGAATTCACCTGTCTGAGGGAGGGAAGGTTTCCTGCTTAAGGGAAGACTCCACTAGTTTTGGTAGATAACCACTTTCCCTGGGAAGAAAATGCACAAATTAGGACAATAAACTTGCACACTGAATGAAAAACTTCACTTTCCATGGGGGGGAAATACACCTGCAGTCTCTAAGAAACTCATTGTTCAAAAAGAATATGTACAGACTGAAAGAGAAACTCCAAAATCTGTGGAAAAAAATCAGGCTAAAATTTTCTCTCCACACTCAAAATTAATTTGCCACCCTGAAGCCTCTCTGCTGTTTGATCTACTCTGAAAGTTCAAGAGTAGAACTTGAAATATGTATAGTCTGATCTCAGAGACTACATCTGCACTGCAGTGGAGGAACAGAAGATCTATAAAGCCACAACTCAGATTTCTCTTTCTTCTTTTCCCTTTCTACTTTTATAAAATTTGTCTTATCTGACATGGAAGGGCTCCAAAAGTTGAAAAGGCAGAGTCCTCCATCTTGTTAGTCCAATCCCAGGTAGGACAAGGTAGAGTCCCACAACTCAGCTCACAGGGTGACAGGAGAACATTTTCCTCAGATCTGCATGAGTACTTTTTTAAAAGTACTTTTTTAAAAGTCAGCAGCTAAAATTAGGGCATGATCAGAATCTTGAGGCAATCTAAAAACTGAGAAAAGGAAACTGCTTATAGTGACTTTGCTTTGCTCTGATTTTTTCATAGCTAAGGGTATCGTCTGAGATTTAACTTGGATAGAGAGGTCCCATCAGTTCAGAAGAAATTGATGTCAAGGGGCTCAGACTCAGTAGATTGCTTATAGTATAAAGAGACTTGATTTTCCTCACTCCTTTTATTAAAGTCAGGCCAATACATGTAAATAGGAATGAAACAAAGAAACTCATATCCTATAAATTGCTTACAGATTAATAATGAGAGAATGCCTGCATTTAACTTGAAGAACACTGTGCTTCTAATGAAGTGACAACTTGCACACATTAATAACTCAACTGATACAACTATAGGACTTCTAGAATACCAGTGTGAGTAGTTTACCAGAACTTCTTCTAGAGAAACAATACTTTAACTGGTGAAATTTTTGCAAATAAATAGCAACTTTTAAAGTCTCTGGAAATTTTCATAAGGGCATACATCAAATGGTGAGACATTTATTCAAGAAAATTTAATCTCTGTAAGAACAATAGGAATCTGTGACATTAAAGACAGAAACCACTCTCAACCCTGCCCCCAGATCCCTGTGATGGAAGCTCTACTCCAGGAGATTTACTTATGGTGGATGCAGCCAAAAAGAGGATTTTCCTTTTCCTCCAGATTTCAATCTAAGGCTAGTTTCACACTGGGAGGAGAGTCACACCAGAGTTTGTTATTTGTCCAGCTGCATATTATAAAAACTCTATTCTTGGTGGACACAGTGAAAAGTATAAGGCCTCTCTTCCCACACCTAACTCCCACTTGTGGGTCTAAAGCTTTACCCCAGGCATAGCAAGCCAAGAATACTGATGTTTTGATTGCCTAAATCTAGTTTAATCATAGTGTGGAGAATACATACTGGGAAGGACAAGCCAGGAAGACCAAGGGCCCAAGAAATCTAAGGGCTACAAACCCTATCCAGTGTCCACTCATAGAGCATGAGAGTCACTCTGTGAGAAGTGGGCAACTGCCCCTACCCATAGATGCAGTGCAGTGGTACAAGCCTCTGCTCAAGCGGAAGGTTATGCCTTAATGATGGAGAGCACTGAAGCTCTGCTTGACTTTAATTTGGAACATAGCAAGGGAATTTCATACCTTAGAGTTTTTTTCAAAAACAGTGGAAATTTTGAAGGAAAACAATTATGAGGGAGCTGATAACTCTTTTACCTGTAACAACAACTGAAATGGAAGAACAACTAGAAATTTAATGGAGAGAGCCAGAGAAAGAACTTATAAGAGCCCTCTAGGGCTCACACTTAAATCTGGGGGTCAGAAAGTCTATGCACATGTGCTAGATTTCACCCTCTCAAAGAAATCAAACTGGGATATGGGGAAAACTTTAAAGCTTTGCTCAAGACATAGATTCATGAGAAAAGGGTGGAAGCTGGAATCAATACTGGCTCAAAGTACTTAAACACAAGCTCTGACAAATCATTAACTGAACAATAAGCTACTCTGACCCAGGGGAATCTCATAGAAATTCAAATTCAAAATAAATCACATTTATTTCTGGAACACTAATAGATTATTTGCAAGCACACACCCAGGAGTGATTCAAAAGGGAACATCCAAGCCACTAGTCCCTGCTGAATAATGGACAAAATTGTAAAATCTCTGAACTCTTGAAGCAGTCTTTAAACCACAGGCATATTCAATAGTAAGGGTGAATTTAACTGGCAAAGACATTAAAGCACAACTTCTGAGCAAAAAGTAACTTATGTTGACCCAGAGGAGACCCTTAGGTACCAAGACCAAAAGAAAATTACAGGGAAAAAATATAAGCATGGACATATGAAGCTGGACACTTCAGGAGGAAAAAGAATTTAGAGATTAACTTCAGCCAATCTCTAAACAAATAGACAAATTGAAACAATAACACCAAGCCATGTGGGAGGAGGTAAATCAGTGTAGTAGTCAAGGTTCTCCAGAGAAACAGAACCAATAAGATGAATAGATAGATAGATAGAGAGAAAGATAGAAAGATAAAGACTAAGAGATTTATTATAGGTATTTTCTCACATGCTTATGGAGGCTTAGAGGTCCCTTGCAATCTGCCATCTGCAAGCCAGAGAACCAGGAAAGCTGGTGGTGCAATTCCGTCCAAGTCCAAAGGACTGAGAATCAGGGGGCTGATGCTGTAAATACAGATCTGAATCCAAAAGCATGAAAACCAAGAGCACTGATGTCAGAGGGCAGGAGAAGATGGATATCTTAGCTCAATCAGAGAGTGAATTTGCCCTTCCTCCACCTTTTTGTTTTATTCAGGTGCTCAGTGGACTGATGATGCCCACCCTCATTGGGGAGGACCATCTGATTTATTCAGATCAGTAATCCAAATGCTAATCTCTTGTGGAAACACCTTCACAGATACACCCAGAAGTAATATTTTATCAGCTATATGGGCATCCTTTAGCTAGTCAAGTAAACTAATCATTACAATTAGTATTCAGATTAGCTAAAATATATCGTCCAAAAAGCCCAGGCATCAAAAAATATTAGAAGACATGCAAAGACACAGAATAATGTGACCCATACACAGGAAAAAGGAAAACAATAGAAATTTTCTTTGAGCTGGCCCTTATTCTAGACTGAGTAGATAGGACTGAGAAACAGCTATTATAAATATACTCAAAGAACTATAGGAAACCATGTTGAAGGAAGACATTATTATAATATGAAATATAGAATCAGAAATATATAAATAGATATTCTGGAGTTGAAAAATATAATAATCAAAATGAATATTGAAGTGATTCACCAGTAGATTTCAGCTGGCAGAAGAAATAATCAGAAGGGGGAAGATGGCGGAAGAGTAAGACATGGAGATCACCTTCCTCCCCACAGATACACCAGAAATACATCTACACGTGGAACAAATCCTACAGAACACCTACTGAACGCTGGCAGAAGAACTCAGACCTCCCAAAAGGCAAGAAACTCCCCACGTACCTGGGTAGGGCAAAAGAAAAAAAAAGAGAGACAAAAGAATAGTGACAGGACCTGCACCAGTGGGAGGGAGCTGTGACAGAGGAAAGGTTTCCACACACTAGGAAGCCCCTTCGCGGGCAGAGACTGTGGGTGGTGGAGGTGGGGAGCTTCAAAGCTGCGGAGGAGAGTGCAGCAACAGGGGTGCAGAGGGTAAAGCGCAGAGATTCCCGCACAGAGGATTGGTGCCGATCAGCACTCACCAGCCCGATAGGCTTGTCTGCTCACCCGCCGGGATGGGCGGGGCTGGGAGCTGAGGCTCGGGCTTCGGTTGGAGCGCAGGGAGAGGACTGGTGTTGGCGGCGAGAACACAGCCTGCAGGGGACTAGCGCACCATGGCTAGCCGGGCGGGAGTCCAGGGAAAAGTCTGGACCTGCCGAAGAGGCAAGAGACTTCTTCTTCCCTCTTTGTTTCCTGGTGCGTCAGGAGAGGGGATTAAGAGCGCTGCTTAAAGGAGCTCCAGAGACGGGCACGAGCCGCAGCTAAAAGCACGCACCCCAGAGACGGGAATGAGATGCTAAGGCTGCTGCTGCCACCACCAAGAAGCCTGTGTGCGAGCACAGGTCACTATCCACACCCCACTCCTGGGGAGCCTGTGCAGCCCGCCACTGCCAGGGTCCCCGGATCCGGGGACAAATTCCATGGGAGAATGCACGGTGCGCCTCCGGCTGGTGCAACATCATGCCGGCCTCTGCCGCCACAGGATCGCCCTGCACTCCGTAACCCTCCCTCCCTCCGGCCTGAGAGAGCCAGAGTCCCCGAAGCAGCTGCTACTTTAACCCCGTCCTGAGTGAAGAACAGATGCCCTCCAACGACCTACATGCAGAGGCGGGGCCAAATACAAAGCTGAGCCCCGGGAGCTGTGAGAACAAAGAAAAAGGGAAATCTCTCCCAGCAGCCTCAGAAGCAGAGGATTAAAGCTCCACAATCAATTTGATGTACCCTGCACCTGTGGAATCAATGAATAGACAACAAATCATCCCAAATTGAGGAGGTGGACTTTGAGAGGAAGATTTATGATTTTTTCCCCTTTTCCTCTTTTTATGAGTGTGTATGTGTATGCTTCTGTTTGAGATTTTGTCTGTATAGCTTTGCTTCCACCATTTGTCCTAGGGTTTTATCTGTCCATTTTTTCTTAAAAAAATTTTTTTTCTTAGTAATTATTTTTTATTTTAATAACTTTATTTTATTTTATCTTCTTTCTTTATTTCTTTCCTTCCATCCCTCCTTCCTTCGTTCTTTCCTTCCTTACCCGCTCCCTCCTTCCCTCCTACCCTCCTTTCTTTCTTTCTTTCTTTCTTTCTTTCTTTCTTGTTGTTCCCCCTTTTATTCAGAGCCATGTGGATGAAAGGCTCTTGGTGCTCCAGCCAGGAGTCATTGCTGTGCCTCTGAGGTGGGAGAGCCAACTTCAGGACACTGGTCCACAAGAGACCTCCCAGCTCCACATACTATCAAACAGTGAAAATCTCCCAGAGATCTCCATCTCAACACCACCACCCATCTTCACTCACCAAACAGCAAGCTACAGTGCTGGACATGCTATGCCAAACAACTAGCAATACAGGAACACAACCACACCCACCAGCAGAGAGGCTGCCTAAAATCATAATAAATCCACAGACACCCCAAAACACACCACCAGACGTGTACTCACCCACCAGAAAGACAAGATCCAACCTCATCCACCAGAAAACAGGCACTAGTCCCCTCCACCAGGAAGCTTACACAACCCACTGAACTAACTTTAGCCACTGGGGACAGACACCAAAAACAATGGGAACTACGAACCTGCAGCCTGCAAAACAGAGACCCCAAACACAGTAAGATAAGCAAAATATGAAGACATAAAAGCACACAGCAGATAAAGGAGCAAGATAATAACCCACCAGACCTAACAAATGAAGAGGAAAGAGGCAGTCTACCTGAAAAAGAATTCAGAATAATGATAGTAAAGATGATACAAAATCTCGGAAATAGAATAGACAAAATGCAAGAAACATTTAACAAGGACCTACAAGAACTAAAGATGAAGCAATCAATGATGAACAACACATTAAATCAAATTAAACATACTCTTGATGGGATCAATAGCAGAATAACTGAGGCAGTAGAACGGATTAATGTCCTGGAAGATAAAATAGTGGAAATAACTACTGCAGAGCAAAATAAAGAAAAAAGAATGAAAAGAACTGAGGACAGTCTTAGAGACCTTTGGGACAACATTAAATGCACCAACATTCGAATTATAGGGGTTCCAGAAGAAGAAGAGAAAAAGAAAGGGACTGAGAAAATACTTGAAGAGATTATAGTTGAAACCTTCCCTAATAGGGGAAAGGAAATAGTTAATCAAGTGCAGGAAGCACAGAGAGTCCCATACAGGATAAATCCAAGGAGAAATACGCCAAGACACATATTAATCTAACTGTCAAAAATTAAATACAAAGAAAACATATTAAAAGCAGCAAGGGAAAAACAACAAATAACACACAAGGGAATCCCCATAAGGTTAACAGCTGTTCTTTCAGCAGAAACTCTGCAAGCCAGAAGGGACTGGCAGGACATACTTAAAGTGATGAAGGAGAAAAACCTGCAACCAAATTACTGTACCCAGCAAGGATTCAGATTTGATGGAGAAATTAAAACATTTACAGACCAGCAAAAGCTGAGAGAGGTCAGCACCACCAAAGCAGCTTTACAACAAATGCTAAAGGAACTTCTCTAGACAAGAAACACAAGAGGAGGAAAAGACCTACAATAACGAACCCAAAACAATTAAGAATATGGGAATAGGAACATACATATCGATAATTACCTTAAATGTAAATGAACTAAATGCTCCCACCAAAAGACACAGATTGGCTGAATGGATACTAAAACAAGACCCATATATATGCTGTCTACAATAGACTCACTTGACAGCTAGAGACACATACAGACTGAAAGTAAGGGGATGGAAAAAGATATTCCATGCAAAGGGAAACCAAAAGAAAGCAGGAGTAGCAATTCTCATATCAGACAAAATAGACTTTAAAATAAAGACTATTAGAAGAGACAAAGAACGACACTAGGGACTCGGAGGGGAAGATGGCAGAAGAGTAGGATGCAGAGATCACCTTCCTCCACACAGATACATCAGAAATACATCACACGTGGAACAACTCCTATAGAACACCTACTGAACGCTGGCAGAAGACCTCAGACCTCCCAAAAGGCAAGAAACTCCCCACGTACCTGGGTAGGGCAAAAGAAAAAAAGAAAAAACAGAGACAAAAGAATACGTACGGGAACTGCACCAGTGGGAGGGAGCTGTGAAGGAGGAAAGGTTTCCACACACTAGGAAGCCCCTTCGCAGGTGGAGACTGCAGGAGGCGTGGGGGGGGGAGCTTCGGAGCTGCAGAGGAGAGCGCAGCAACAGGGGTGCGGAGGGCAAAGCGGGGAGATTCCCGCACAGAGGGGATCGGTGCCAACTGGCACTCACCAGACCGAGAGGCTTGCCTGCTCATCCACTGGGGTGGGTGGGGCTGCGAGCTGAGGCTCGGGCTTTGATCAGAGCCAAGGGAGAGGACTGGGGTTGGTGGCGTGAACACAGATTGAATGGGTTAGTGCACCATGACTAGACAGGAGGGAGTCCAGGAAAAAGTCTGGACCTGTCGAAGAGGCAAGAGACTTTTTCTTCCCTCTGTTTCCTGCTGTGTGAGGAAAGGGGATTAAGAGCACTGCTTAAAGGAGCTCCGGAGACAGGTTCGAGCTGTGGCTATCAGCGCAGACCCCAGAGACGGGCATGGGGCACTAAGGCTGCTGCTGCAGCCACCAAGAAGCCTGTGTGCAAGCCCAGGTCACTATCCACACCTCCCCTCCAAGTAGCCTGTGCAGCCCCCCAATGCCAGGGTCCCATGATCCAGGGACAACTTCCCTGGGAGAACACACGGCGTGCCTCAGGCTGCTGCAACGTCACGCCCGCTTCAGACGCTGCAGGCTCGCCCCATACCCCTCCCTTCCCCCGGCCTGAGTGAGCCAGAGCCGCTGAATCAGCTGCTTCTTTAACCCCTTCCTGTCTGAGGGAAGAACAGATGCCCTCAGGGGACCTACAAACAGAGGTGGGGCCAAATCAAAAGCTGAACCCAGGAGCTGTGCGAACAAAGAATAGAAAGGGAAATCTCTCCCAGTATCCTCAGAAACATGGATTAAAGATCCACAGTCAACTTGTACCCTGCATCTGTAGAATACATTAATAGACAATGTATCATTCCAAACTGAGGAGGTGGACTTTGACAGCAAGATATACTATTTTTTCCCCTTTTCCTCTTTTTGTGAGTGTGTATGCTCTTGAGTGAGATTTTGTCTGTATAGCTTTGCTTTCACCATTTGTCCTAGGGTTCTCTCTATCCGTTATTTTTTTACTTTAAAAAAAAATTTCTTCTTAATAATGCTTTTTATATTTTAATAAATTTATTTTATTTTATCTTAATTTATTTTATTTTATCCTCTTTCTTTTTTCTTTATAATTTTTCTCCCTTTTATTCTGAGCCATGTGGATGAAGGGCTCTTGGAGATCCAGCCAGGAGGCAGTGCTGTGCCTCTGAGGCGGGAGAGCCAACTTCAGGACACTGGTCCACAAGAGACCTCCCAGCTCCATGTAATATCAAACAGTGAAAATCTCCCAGAGATCTCCATCTCAACACTAGCACCCAGCTTCACTTAACAACCAGCAAGCTACAGTGCTGGACACCCTATGCCAAACAACTAGCAACACAGTAACACAACACCACCCATCAGCATAGAGGCTGCCTAAAATCATAATCAGGCCACAGACACTCCAAAACACACCACCAGACATGGACCTGCCCACCAGAAAGCAAGATACAGCCTCACCCAACAGAACATAGACACTAGTCCCCTCCAGCAGGAAGCATAAACAAACCACAGAACCAACTCTGGCCACTGGAGACAGACACCAAAAACAACAGGAACCACAAACCTGGAGCCTGCCAAAAGGAGACCAAAAACACAGTAAGATAAGCAAAATGAGAAAACAGAAAAACACACAGCAGATGAAAGAGCAAGGTAAAAACCCACCAGACCTAACAAATGAAGACGAAATAGGCAGTCTACCTAAAAAAGAATTCAGAATAATGATAGTAAAGATGATCCAAAATCTTGGAAATAGAATAAAGAAAATGCAAGAAACATTTAACAAGGACCTAGAAGAACTAAAGAGGAAACAAGCAATGATGAACAACAAAATAAATGAAATTAAAAATACTCTAGAAGGGATCAAGAGCAGAATAACTGAAGCAGAAGAACGAATAAGTGACCTGGAAAATAAAATACTGGAAATTACTACTGCACAGTAGAATGAAGAAAAAAGAATGAAAAGAACTGAGGACAGTCTCAGAGACTTCTGGGACAAAGTTAAACGCACCAACATTCGAATTACAGGGGTCCCAGAAGAAGAGAAAAAGAAAGGTACTGAGAAAATATTTGAAGAGATTATAGTTGAAAACTTCCCTAATGCGGGAAAGGAAATAGTTAATCAAGTCCAGGAAGCATAAAGGGTCCCATACAGGATAAATCCAAGGAGAAACATGCAAAGACACATATTAATCAAACTACCAAAAATTAAATACAAAGAAAACATATTAAAAGCAGCAAGGGAAAAACAACAAATAACACACAAGGGAATCCCCATAAGGTTAACAGCTGATCTCTCAGCAGAAACTCTACAAGCCAGAAGGGAGTGGCAGGACATACTTAAAGTGATGAAGGAGAAAAACCTGCAACCAAGATTACTCTACCCAGCAAGGATCTCATTCAGATTTGATGGAGAAATTAAAACCTTTACAGACAAGCAAAAGCTGAGAGAGTTCAGCACCACCAAACCAGCTTTACAACAAATGCTAAAGGAACTTCCCTAGGCAAGAAACACAAGAGAAGGAAAAGACCTACAATAACAAACCCAAAACAATTAAGAAAATGGTAATAGGAACATACATATTGATAATTATCTTAAATGTAAATGGATGAAATGTTCCCACCAAAAGACACAGACTGGCTGAATGGATACAAAAACAAGACCATATATATGCTGTCTACAAGAGACCCACTTCAGACCTAGGGACACATACAGACTCAAACTGAGGGGATGGAAAAAGATATTCCATGCAAACGGACATTAAAAGAAAGCTGGAGTAGCAATTCTCATATCAGACAAAATAGACTTTAAAATAAAGACTATTAGAAGAGACAAAGAAGGACACTACACAATGATCAAGGGATTGATCCATGAAGAAGATATAAGAATTGTAAATATATATGCACCCAACATAGGAGCACCCCAATACATAAGGCAAATACTAACAGCCATAAAAGGAGAAATCGAGGGTTTCCCTGGTGGCTCAGTGGTTGAGAGTCCGCCTACCAATGCAGGGGACATGGGTTCATGCCGTGGTCCATGAAGAACCCACATGCTGCAGAGTGGCTGTGCCCATGAGACATAGCCACTCAGCCTGTGTGTCCGGAGCCTGTGCTCCACTAGGGGAGAGGTCGCAACAGTGAGACGGCTGCGTACCACAGAAAAGAAAAAAAAATGGGGGAAATCGACAGTAACACATTCATAGTAGGGGACTTTAACACCCCACTTTCACCAATGGACAGTTCATCCAAAATGAAAATAAATAAGGAAACACAAGCTTTAAATGATACATTAAACAATATGGACTTAATTGATATTTGTAGGACATTCCATCCAAAAACAACAGAATACACATTTTTCTCAAGTGCTCATGGAACATTCTCCAGGATAGCCCATATCTTGGGTCACAAATCTAGCATTGGTAAATTAAAGAAAATTGAAATTGTATCAAGTATCTTTTCCGACCACAATATCTAGTCAATGAGACTAGATATCAATTACAGGAAAAGGTCTGCTAAAAAATTACAAACATATGGAGGCTAAACAATACACTACTTAATAACGAAGTGATCACTGAAGAAATCAAAGAGGAAATTTATTAAAAAAACTAGAAACAAATGACAATGGAGACACGACAACCCAAAACCTATGGGATGCAGCAAAAGCCATTCTAAGAGGGAAGCAATACAATCCTACCTTAAGAAACAGGAAACATCTCATTTAAATTACCTGACCTTGCACCTAAGGAAATTAGAGAAAGAAGAACAAAAACACCCCAACGTTAGCTGAAGGAATGAAATTATAAGGATCAGATGAGAAAGAAATGAAAAAGAAATGAAGGAAATGATAGCAAAGATCGATAAAACTAAAAGTTGCTTCTTTGAGAAGGTAAAAAAAATGATAAAACATTAGCCAGACTCATCAAGAAAAAAGGAACAAGACTAAAATCAACAGAATTAGGAACGAAAAAGGAGAAGTAACAAATGACACTGCAGAAATACAAAAGACCATGAGAGATTACTACAAGCAACTCTATGCCAATAAAATGGACTAACTGGAAGTAATGGACAAACACTTAGAATGCACAACCTGCCAAGACTGAACCAGGAAGAAATAGAAAATATGAACAGACCAATCACAAGCACTGAAATTGAAACTGATTAAAAATCTTCCAACAAACAACAGCCCAGGACCAGACGGCTTCAAAGGCGAATTCTATCCAACATTTAGAGAAGAGCTAACACCTATCCTTCTCAAACTCTTCCAAAATATAGCAGAGGGTGGGACACTCTCAAACTCATTCTACAAGGCCACCATCACCCTGATACCAAAACCAGACAAGGATGTCACAAAGAAAGAAAACTACAGGCCAATATCACTGATGAACATAGATGCAAAAATCCTCAACAAAATACTAGCAAACAGAATCCAACAGCACATTAAAAGGATCATACACCATGATCAAGTGGGGTTTATTCCAGGAGTGCAAGGATTCTTCAATATATGCAAATCAACCAACGTCATACACCATATTAACAAACTGAAGTTGAAAAACCATATGATCATCTCAGTAGATGCAGAGAAAGCTTTTGACAAAATTCAACAGCAATTTATGATAAAAACCCTGCTGAAAGTATGCATAGAGGGAACTTTCCTCAACATAATAAACGCCATATATGACAAACCCACAGCCAACATCATCCTCAATGGTGAAAAACTGAAACTATTTCCACTAAGATCAGGAACAACACAAGGTTGCTCACTCTCACCACTATTATTCAACATAGTTTTTGAACTTTTCGCCACAGCAATCAGAGAAGAAAAAGAAATAGACACAATCCAAATTGGAAAAGAAGAGGTAAAGTTGTCACTGTTTGCAGATGACATGATACTATACATAGAGAATCCCAAAGATGTTACCAGAAAACTATTAGAGCTAATCAGTGAATTTGGTAAAGTAGCAGGATACAAAATTAATGCAAAGAAATCTCTGGCACTCCTATACACTAATGATTAAAAATCTGAAAGTGAAATTAAGAAAATACTCCCATTTACCATTGCACCAAAAATAAAATATCTAGGAAGAAATCTACCAAAGTAGACAAATGACCTGTATGTAGAAAATTATAAGACACTGATGAAAGAAATTAAAGATGATACAAATAGATGCACAGATATACCATGTTCTTGGATTGGAAGAATCAACATTTTGAAAATGACTACTACCCAAAGCAATCTAGAGATTCAATGCAATCCCTATCAAATTACCACTGGCATTTTTCTCAGAATTGGAACAAAACATTTCACAATTTGCATTTAAACACAAAAGACCCCAAATAGGCAAAGCAATCTTGAGAACAAAAAATGGAGCTGGAGAAATCAGGCTCCCTGACTTCAGACTATACTACAAAGCTACAGTCATCAACACAGTATGGTACTGGCACAAAAAAGATATATAAATCAATGGAACAGGATAGAAAACCTAAAGATAAATCCACGCACATTTGATCACCATATCTTTGATAAAGGAGGCAAGAATATACAGTGGAGAAAAGACAGTCTCTTCAATAATTGGTGCTGGGAAAACTGGACAGGTACATGTAATAGTATGAGATTAGAACACTCCCTAACACCATACACAAAAATAAAATCAAAACGGATTAAAGACCTAATGTAAGGCCAGAAACTATCAAACTCTTAGAGGAAAACATAGGCATATCACTCTATGATATAAATCATGGCAAGATCCTGTTTGACGCACCTCCTAGGGAAATGGAAATAAAAACAAAAATAAACAAATGGAATCTAATGAAACTTAAAAGCTTTTGCATAGCAAAGGAAACCATAAACAGCCCCAAAAGACAACCCTCCGAATGGGAGAAAACATTTGCAAATGAAGCAACTGACAAAGGATTAATCTCCAAAATTTACAAGCAGCTCATGCTGCTCAATAACAAAAAAACAAACAACCCAATCCAAAAATGGGCAGAAGACCTAAACAGACATTTCTGCAAAGAAGACATATAGATTGCCAACAAACACATGAAAAAATGCTCAACATCATTAATCATTAGAGAATTGCAAATCAAAACTACAATGAGAAATCATCTCACACCAGTCAGAATTGCCATCATCAAAAAATCAAGAAACAATAAATGCTGGAGAGGGTGTGGATAAAAGGGAACACTCTTGCACTGCTGGTGGGAATGTATATTGATACAGCCACTATTAAGAACAGTATGGAGTTTCCTTAAAAACTACAAATTGAACTACCATACGACCCAGCAATCCCAATACTGGGCATATACCCTGAGAAAACCATAATTCAAAAAGTGTCATGTACCAAAATGTTCATTGAAGCTCCATTTACAATAGCCAGGAGATGGAAGCAACTTAAGCGTCCATCATTGGATGAATGGATAAAGAAGTTGTGGCACATATATACTATGGAATATTACTCAGCACAAAAAAATGAAATTGAGTTATTTGTAGTGAGGTGGTTGGACCTAGAGTCTGTCATACAGAGTGAAGTAAGTCAGAAAGAGAAAAACAAATACCATATGCTAACACATATATATGGAATCTAAGGAAAAAAATGGTCATGAAGAACATAGGGATAAGACGGGAATAAAGACACAGACCTACTAGAGAATGGACTTGAGGATATGGGGAGGGGAAGGGTAAGCTGTGACTAAGTGAGAGAGTTGCATAGACATATATCCACTACCAAACATAAAATAGATATCTCATGGGAAACAGCCACATAGCACAAGGAGATCATCTCAGTGCTTTGTGACTACCTAGAGGGGTGGTATAGGGAGTGTGGCAGGGAGGGAGATGCAAGAGGGAAGAGATATGAGAACATATGCATATGTATAACTGATTCACTTTATTATAAACCAGAAACTAACACACCATTGTAAAGCAATTATACTCCGATAAAGATGTTAAAAATAAATAAATAAAACAAAAAGAAAAAAAGGAAGAATGTATATCAAGCATCTTTTTGTCACAATGGTATTAAACTAGTAATAAATAACAGGAAGGAAAATGGGTAAAACACAAACATGTAGTCTAAACAACATGCTAAAATAAAAGCAATGGGTCAATGAAGAAATTGAAGAGGAAATCAGAAAATACCTTGACACAGATGGAAATAAAAACATAACTTTCCAGAATTTATGGGAATGCAGCAAAAGAAATTCTAAGAGGGAAGTTTATACCGATACAGGCTGATCTCAGGAAACAAGATAAATTTCAAATAAACAACCCAACTTACTGTCTAAAGGAATTAGAAAAAGAGAAACAAACAAAGCTCAAAGTCAGAAGAAGGAAGGAAATAATAAAGATCACAGCAGAAACAAATAGAGGACAAAAAAATAGAAAAAGTTAATGAAATCAAGATCTGTTTTTTTTGAGAAGATAAACAAAATTGATAACACTTTAACTAGGCTCATTACGAAAAAAAGAGGACTTATGTAAATAAAATAAGAAATAAAAGAGGGGAAATCACTATGATATCACAGATCAAAATCATAAGAGAATACTACAGTTAGTTGTATGTCAACAAATTGAACAACCTAGAAGAAATGGAGAAATTCCTAGAAACACAATATTCCAAAAATGAATCAGGAAGAAATATGTAATCTGAACAGGCCAATTACTTGTTTTGAAATGGAATCAATTCAATACTAGTAATTGAAAAACTCCCGAACAGAAGTCCAAGACCAGACAACTTCATGGGGGAATTCTACCAAATACATAAAGAAGAGTTAATACTTATCCTTCTCAAATCCTTCCTAAAAATTGAAGAGGAGGGAACACTTCCAAATTCATTTGATGAAATCACAATTACCCTGATACCAAAACAAAAAACACTACAAAAAAGAAAATTACAGGCCAGATCCCTGATGAATATAGGTGCAAAAATCCTTAGCAAAATATTGGCAAACCAAATTCAACAGGACATAAAAAAGATCATACCTCATGATCAAGTGTAATTTATTCCAGGGATGCAAGGATGGTTTAATATCCACATAGAAATCAATGTGATACACATTAACATAATGAGTGGTAAAAGTCACATGACCATCTCAATAGGCGTGGAAAAAGCATTTGACAAATTTCAACACACATTCGTGATAAAAACTCTCAACAAAGTTGGTATAGGTGGAACATATCTCAACATAATAAAGGCCATGTATGACAAACCCACAGCTAACATCACACTCAATGGTGAAAAACTGAAAGCTTTTCCCCAAAAATAGGAACAAGTGAAGGACCTTCACTGTTGCCGCTTCTATTTAATATAGTGTTGGACATCCTAGCAACAGCAATTAGACAAGTAAAAGAAATACAAGGCATTCAAATTGGAAGGGAAGAAGTTAAATTGACACTATTTGCAGATGACATGATACTATATATAGATAATCCTAAAGTCTCCACTAAAAAAAAAATCTATTAGAACTAATAAATAAATTCAGTAAAGTTGCAGGAAACAAGATCTATATACAGAAATTTATTACTTTTCTATACACTAGTAATGGATATCAGAAAGAGAAAGCAAGAAAACAATCCCATTTACAATTGCAATCAAAAAGAACAAAATACCTAGGAATAAACTTAACAAAGGAGGAGAAAGGCCTGTATTCTGAAAACTATAAGACATTGATGAAGGAAATGGAAGATGTTACAAAGAAATGGAAAGATATCCCATGTTCATGAATTGGAAGAATTAATATTATTAAAATGTCCATACTACCCAAGGCAATCTACCAATTTGTTGTAATCCCTTTCAAAATACTGATGACATTTTTCACAGAGCTAGAACAAATAATGCTAAAATTTATATGGAACCACAAAATACCCTGAATTGTCAAAGCAATCTTGAGAACACCTAACAAAGCTGGAGGTATCATGCTCTCTGACTTAGATTATACCACAAAACTATTGTACAGTAATCAAAACAGCATGGTACTGGCACAAAACAGACACATAGATCAATGGAACAGAATAGAGAGACCAGAAATAGAATAAGTCCCCTACATACAAACAAGTTCCATTCTGAGAGTGCATTCATAAGTCAGTACAATTTGTTCGTAACTCCAACAAAGTTAGCCTAGGTACTCAACTAACACAATCGGCTATATGGTACTGTACTGTAATAGGTTTATGATATTTTTCACACAAATAATACATAAAAAACAAACACAAAAAATAAAGAAAACATTTTTAATCTTACAGTACAGTACCTTGAAAAGTAGAGTAGTACAGTACAACAGCTGACATACAAGTGCTGGCATCTAGTGAACAGGCAAGAAATGTTACTGACTCGAGGAGGGGGAAGTGGTCAGAGATGGTAGAGCTGAAGTATTGTCAGCAATAGGAGATGGAGGGCAAGCTGCAATTCCACTCATGCCTGACGTTGATGGCATAGGTTCTGGTTCCTTGATTGATTCAATTCTATCTTCCCTCTTGAAAAACCAATCCAGTGATGTCTCAGTAGTAGCTCTTTTTTCTTCTCATCAGAGATGACATGGTAGCACTGGACTGCATTCTGAACAGCTGTTGCAGCCATTGTGTACCATTCTACATTTGGGTTCTGTGCCTCAGAAACTAACAGTGCCTCCTCAAATAAAGAAAATCCCCTTGCCATTTTCTGAGTTGTGAATCTCTTTGTTCTTCGGTTAGTTCTTCTTCCTCTTGTTTCTCTTCATCCTTTCTCTGGGCCTCCAGTTCCTGGTACTTCTTAGCAGTACCAACTACATTATCACTACTTTCATGCTTGCTTCCAGACATACTGGGCTTGAAATAAAGATACTGTACTCTATACAGCACTGTACAGTAAAGTACACAATAGGACAACCACTTGTAGAGGATGCATGCACATGACAATGTTTGCCAGATATGTGCACTAACTTATGTGATTCAACATGCAAACACACGTTGGCATCTTTGAACGTTCATATGTAGGGAACTTACTGTAAGCCCATGCACATAGTCAAGAAATCTATGACAAAGAAGCAAGAATACACAATGGGAATATGACAGTCTCTTGATAAGTGGCTTTGGGGAAACTGACATCTACCTATAAAAAGAATGAAATTAGAACATTTTGCCACACAATATACAAAAATAAAATCAAAATGGATTAAAGACCGAAAATGTAAAACCAGAAACCATAAAACTCCTAGAATAAACTATAGGCAGTACACTCTTTGACATAGGTCCTAGCAATACTTTGGGGGTCTGTTCCTCAGGCAAGGGAAACAAAAGCAAAAATAAACAATGGGATCTAAGTAAACTTAAAAGCTATTGCACAGCAAAGGAAAGCTCACCAACCCTTGCTACTTCAGTCTATATACCGCCATCTTCAGCAAACCCTAATGAAGGTATAAAAGTAAGCATAATTATCACACATAAAAACGTTAGGTCAAGGTGTAACTCATGAGTTGGGAAGAAATGGGCTACATTTTCTACAACAAGAACACCACTTATCATCCACACGAAATATGAAATCTAAAAACCAAAGGAGGATTTAGCAGTAAATTAAGATCAGAGCGCTTAATTGAATTAGGCCATGGAGCATGCACACACCACCCGTCACCCTCCTCAAGTGTCAAGCAAGGCCCCAGCTCACTAACAAATGCTAAGCAATCCCACGAGAGGAGACAAGTCGTAACAAGGTAAGCATACTGGAAGGTGTGCTTGGATAAAACAAAGCATGAACAAAACTGAATAACAACCTACTGAATGAGAGAAGATATTTGCCAATGATATGTCTGATAAGAGATTAATATCCAAAATATATGAATAGCTCATACAACTCAATATCAAAACAAACAACATAATTAAAGAGTGAACAGAGATCTGAATGGACATTCTTCCAAAGAAGAGATACAGATTACCAACAGACACTTGAAAAGGTGCTCAGCATCACTAATCACCAGGAAAATGTAAATCAAATCCACAATGAGATATCACCTCACACCTGTCAAAATGGCTATCATCCAAAGGAGAAGTAAGAAATGTTCACAAGGATGTGGAGAAAAGAGAACCCTTAATACACTCTTGTTTAGAATGTAAAATGGCACAGCCATGGCACAAAACAGTATGAAAGTTCCTCAAAAAATTGGAATTAAGTTGAGATCTTCAAGATGGCAGAGGAGTAAGATGTGGAGATCACCTTCCTCCTCACAAATACATCAAAAATACATCTACATGTCAAACAACTCCTACAGAACACCTACTGAATGCTGGCAGAAGACTTCAGATTTCCCAAAAGGCAAGAAAATCCCCACATACCTGGGTAGGGCAAAAGAAAAAGGAAAAAACACAGACAAAAGAATAGGGATGGGACCCGCACCTCTGGGAAGGAGCTGTGAAGGAGAAAAAGTTTCCACACACTAGGAAGCCCCCTCACTGGTGGGGACCATGGAGGGGAGTTTTGGAGCCACAGAAGAGGGCACAGCAACAGATACAGAGGGCAAAGCGGAGAGATTCCCACACAGAGAAACAGTATCAACCAGCGCTCACCAGCCTGAGATGCTTGTCTGCTCACCCACTGGGGTGGATGGGGGCTGGAAGCTGAGGTTTGGGCTTCAGAGGTCAGACCCCAGGGAGAGGAATGGTGTAGGCTGTGTGAAGAGAGCTTGAAGGGGGCTAGTGTGCCACAGCTAACTGGGACAGAGTATGGGGAAAAGTCTGGACCTGCTAGAGAGGCAAGAGACCATTGTCTCAGGGTGTGTGAGGAGAGGGGCTTCCTGCTCCATGTGCCTGCGGATGACAGAACACCACCTAAGTGAGTTGCAGAGACATGCATGAGCTGCAGCTATCATCTCGGATCCGAGAGGTGGGCATGGACCACTACTGCTGCCATCGCTGCCACAAAGAATCCTGTGTGCAAGTGAAGGTCACTTCCCACACCCTCCCAGAAGCCTGTGCAGCACACCACTGCCACGGTCCCATGATCCAGGGCCAAATTCCCCAGGAGAACACATGGCACACATCAGGCTGTTGTAACATCATACCAGCCTCTACTACTGCAGGCATGCACCACATTCCAATTGTCACTACCGTACCCCACCCTCTCCCCAAGCTGAGTGAGCAAGAAAGCCCTAATCAGCTGCTGCTTTAACCCCCTCATTTCTGGGCATGGAACAGATGCCAGAGGGCAGCCAACATACAGAGGCAGGGCCAAAACCAAGGCTGAAACCCACGAGCTGTGTGAACAAAGAAGAGAAAGGGAAATTCCTCTATGCAGCCTCAGGAGCAGTGGACTAAATCCCCACAATTGGCTTGGTAAATGCTGCATGTGTGGAATACATGAATAGACAACGAGTGTTCCCAAAATTGAAGTAGTGGACATTGGGGGCAACTGTGGACTTGGGTATTACTTTCTGTATTTGATTTGTTTTTGGTTTTATGTTTAGTTTAGTTTAGTTTTTGGTGATTGTTTTCATTTGTGGATTTGTTAATTGGTTTGGCTGTTTTCTTCCTTTTTATTCTCCATTTCTGAGTGTGTGTGTGTATGTTTCTTTGTGTGATTTTGCCTGATTAGTATTGATTTTACCATTTGTTTTGGGGTCCTGTCTGTTCGGCTTTTGTTTGTTTCCTCCTTTTCTTCTGAGCCATGAAGCTGGCAGTGTCTTGGGGCTCAGGCCTGGTGTCAGGCCTGAGCCTCTGGGATGGGAGAGCCAAGTCCAGGACGTTGAACCACCAGAGACCTCCTGGCCCCATTTAATATAAATTAGTGTGAGCACTCCCAGATCTCCATCTCAACACTAAGACCCAGCTCCACCGAACGGCCAGCAAACTCCACTGCTGGACGCCCATAGCCAAACAAATAGCAAGATAGGAACACAGCCCCACGCATCAGCAGAAAGGCTGCCTAATGTCATACTAAGTTCACAGACACCCAAAAACACACCACAAGATGCGGTCCTGCCCAGCAGAGAGACAAGCTCCAGCCCCAACCACCAGAACACAGGCACCAGCCTCACCAACAAGGAAGCCTACACAAGCCACTAACCCAAACTCACCCATTGGGGGCAGACACCAGAAATAAGAGGAACTTTGGACCTACAACCTTCAAAATGGAGACCCCAAACACAGTAAGTTAAACAAATTGAGAAGACAAAATATGCAGCAGATGAACAAGCAAGGTAAAAACCCACCACCAAACAAATGAAAAGGAAATAGGCAGTCTACCTGAGAAAGAATTCACAGTAATCATAGTAAAGATGATCCAAAATCTCTGAAATAGAATGGAGAAAATACAAGAAACATTACCAAGGAACTACAATACCTAAAGAGCAAACAACAATGAAGAACAACACAATAAATAAAATTTAAAAAAATCTGGGAGGAATCAACAGCAGAAAACTGAGGCAAAAGAACAGATAAGTGACTTGGAAGATAGAATAGAGGAAATAACTGCTGCAGCAAAGAATAAAGAAAAAAAAGAATGAAAAGAAGTGAGGACAGTCTCAGAGACTTCTGGGACAAAATTAAATGCACCAACAGTAGAATTATAGGGGTCTCTGAAGAAGAAAAGAAAAAGAAAGGGTCTAAGATAATATTTGAAGAGATTATAGTCAAAAACTTCCTTAACATGGGAAAGGAAATAGTGAATAAAGCCCAAAAAGAACAGACAGTCCCATACAGTGTAAATTCAAGGAGAAACATGCCAAGACACATATTAAACTATCAAAAAATTAAAAACAAAGAAAAAGTATTAAAAGCAACAAGGGAAAAGAAAAAAATAACATACAAGAGAATCCCCATAAGGTTAACAGCTGATCTTTCAGCAGAAACTCTGAAAGCCAGAAGGGAGAGGCACGACATATTTAAAGTGATGAAAGGGGAAACCCTATAACCAAGATTACTCTAACCAGCAAAACTTTCATTCAGATTTGTCGGCAAAGTTAAAAACTTTACAGACAAGCAAAAGTTAAGAGAATTCAGCACCACCAAACCAGCTTTAGAGCAAATGCTAAACTTCTCTAGGTGGGAAACACAACAGAAGGAAAAGGCCTACAAAAACAAACTGAAAACAATTGAGAAAATGGGAATAGGAACATACATATAGAAAACTACCTTAAGTGTAAATGGATTAAATGCTCTAACCAAAAGACACAGAATGGCTGATTAGATACAAAAAAAGACCCATATATATGCTGTCTACAAGAGACCTACTTCAGACCTAGGGAAACATACCGATCAAAGGAGAGGCAATGGAAAAAGATATTCCATGCAAATGGAAATCAAAGAAAAGCTGGAGTAGCAATTCTCACATCAGACAAAATAGACTTTAAAATAAAGATTATTACAAGAGACAAAGTAGGAAACTACATAATGATCAAGGGATCAATCCAAGAAGATATAGCAATTGTAAATATTTATGCACCAAACAGAGGGGCACCTCAGTACATAAGGCAAATGACAACAGCCATAAAAAGGGAAATAAACAATAATATAATAATAGTAGGGTACATTAACACCCCACTTTCACCAATGGACAGATCATCTAAAATGTAAATAAATAAGGAAACATAAATAAATAAATAAGTTTTAAATGACACATTAGATCAGATGGACTTAATTGATATTTATAGGACAGTCCATGCAAAAACAACAGAATACACTTTCTTCTCAAGTGCACATGGAACATTCTCAAGAAAGATCATGTCTTGGGTCACAAATCAAGCCATGGTAAATTTAAGAAAATTGAAATCATATCAAGTATCTTTTCTGACAACACTATGACACTAGATATCAATTACATGGAAAACAACTGTAAAAAATAAAAACACATGGAGGCTAAACAGTACACTAGTAATTAACCAAGAGATCACTGAAGAAGTCAAAGAGGAAATTTAAAAATACCTAAAAACAAGTGACAGTGAAAACACGATAATCCAAAACCTATGGGATGCAGCAAAGTCAGTTCTAAGAGGGAAGTTTATAGCAATCCAATCCTACCTCAAGAAACAAGAAACATCTGAAATAAACAACCTAACCTTACAGCTAAAGCAATTAGAGAAAGAAGAAGAACAACAACTAAAAAAAAAACCAAAGTTAGCAGAAGGAAAGAAATCATACAGATCAAATCACAAAAAAAATTAAAAAGTAATGAAGGAAACAATAACAAAGATCAACAAAACTAAAATCTGGTTGAGAAGATAAACAAAATTGATAAACCTTTACCCAGACTCATCAAGAAAAAAGGAAGACTCAAAGCAACCGAATTAGAAATGAAAAAGGAGAAGTAAAAACCAACACAGCAGAAACACAAAGGATCATGAGGAACTACTACAAGCAACTATACGCCAATAAAATGGACAACCTGGAAGAAATGGACAAGTTCTTAGAAAAGCACAACCTTCTGAGACGCTACCAGGAAAAAACAGAAAATATAAACAGAACAATCACAAGCACTGAAATTGAAACTGTGATTAAAAATCTTCCAACAAACAAAAGCCCAGGACCAGATGTCTCCACAGGTGAATTCTATCAAATATTTAGAGGTGAGCTAACACCTATCCTTCTCAAACTCCTCCAAAATATAGCAGAAGGAAGAACACTTCCAAACTCATTCTATGAGGCCACCATCACTGTGATACCAAAACCAGACAGAGATGTCACAAAGGAAGTAAACTACAGGCCAATATCACTGATGAATACAGATGCAAAAATCCTCGACAGAATATTAGCAAACAGAAACTAACAGCACATTCAAAGGATCATACACCATGATCAAGTGTGGTTTATCTCAGGAATGCAAGGATTTTTCAATATACACAAATCAATCAGTGTGATACACCATATTGACAAATTGAAGGATATAACCATGTGATAATCTTGATAGATGCAGAAAAAGCTTTCGACAAAATTCAACAACGATTTATGATAAATACTCTCCAGAAAGTGGGCATAGAGGGAACCTACCTCAACATAATAAAGGCCACATATGACAAACCCACAGCCAACATCATTCTCAATGGTGAAAAACTGAAAACATTTCCTCTAAGATCAAGAACAATACAAGCGTGCCCACTCTCATCACTCTTATTCAACATAGTTTTGGAAGTTTTAGCCACAGCAATCAGAGAAGAAAAAGAAGTAAAAGGAATACGAATTGGAAAAGAAGAAATAAGACTGTCACTGTTTGCAGATGACATGATACTTTACATACATAATCCTAAAGATGCCACCAGAAAACTCCTAGAGCTAATCAATGAATTTGGTAAAGTAGCAGGATACAAAATTAATGCACAGAAATCTCTTAAATTCTTATACACTATTGATGAAAAATCTGAAAGAGATATTAAGGAAGCACCGCCATTTACCACTGCAACAAAAGAATAAAATACCTGGGAATAAATCTACCTAAGGAGGCAAAAGACCTGTATGCAATAAACTAAAAGATATGGATGAAAGAAATCAAAGACAATATAAACAGATGGATAGATATACCATGTTCTTGGATTGGAAGAATCAACATTGTGAAAATGAATATACAACACAAAGCAATGTACAGATTCAATGAAATTCCTATCAAACTACCACTGGCATTTTTCACAGAACTAGAACAAAAAATTTCACAATTTGTATGGAAACACAAAAGACCCTGAATAGCAAAAGCAATCTTTTTATATTCTTTTTAACATCTTTATTGGAGTATAATTGCTTTACAATGGTGTGTTAGTTTCTGCTTTACAACAAAAGGCATCAGTTATATATATATATGTTCCCATATCTCTTCCCTCTTGGGTCTCCCTCCCTCCCACCCTCCCTATCCCACCCTTCCAGGTGGTCACAAAGCACCGAGCTGATCTCCCCGTGCTATGCGGCTGCTTCCCACTAGCTATCTACCTTACGTTTGGTAGTGTATATATGTCCATGCCTCTCTCTCGCTTTGTCACAGCTTACCCTTCCCCCTCTCCATATCCTCAAGTCCATTCTCTAGTAGGTGTGTGTCTTTATTCCTGTCTTACCACTAGGTTCTTCATGACATTATTTTTCTTAAATTCCATATATATGTGTTAGCATACAGTATTTATCTCTCTCTTTCTGACTTACTCTGTATGACAGACTCTAGGTCTATCCACCTCATTAGAAATAGCTCAATTTCGTTTCTTTTTATAGCTGAGTAATATTCCATTGTATATATGTGCCACATCTTCTTTATCCATTCACCCAATAATGGACACTTAGGTTGTTTCCACCTCCAGGCTATTGTAAATAGAGCTGCAATGAACAATTTGGTACATGATTCTTTTTGAATTATGGTTTTCTCAGGGTACATGCCCAGTAGTGGGATTGCTGGGTCATATGGTAGTTCTATTTGTAGTTTTTTAAGGAACCTCCATACTGTTCTCCACAGTGGCTGTATCAATTTACATTCCCACCAGCAGTGCAAGAGTGTTCCCTTTTCTCCACACCCTCTCCAGCATTTATTGTTACTAGATTTTTTGATGATGGCCATGCTGACTGGTGTGAGATTATATCCCATTGCAGTTTTGATTTGCATTTCTCTAATGATTAGTGATGTTGAGCATTCTTTCACGTGTTTGTTGGCAGTCTGTATGTCTTCTTGGAGAAATGTCTATTTGGTCTTCTTCCCATTTTTGGATTTCGTTGTTTGTTTTTTAGTTTTTAAGATGCATGAGCTGCTTATAAATTTTGGAGATTAATTCTTTGTCAGTTGCTTCATAGGCAAATATTTTCTCCCATTCTGAGGGTTGTATTTTGGTCTTGTTTATGGTTTCCTTTCCTGTGCATAAGCTTTGAAGTTTCATCAGGTCCCATTTGTTTATTTCTGTTTTTATTTCCATTTCTCTAGGAGGTGGGTCAAAAAGGATCTTGCTGTGAATTATGTCATAGAGTGTCCTGTTTATGTTTTCCTCTAAGCGTTTCATAGTTTCTGGCCTTACATTTAGGTCTTTAATCCATTTTGAGCTAATTATTGTGTATGGTGTTAGGGAGTGATCTAATCTCATACTTTTACATGTATCTGTCCAGTTTTCCCAGCACCACTTATCGAAGAAGCTGTCCTTTAACCACTGTGCATTCCTTCCTCCTTTATCAAAGATAAGGTGACTATATGTGCATGGGTTTATCTCTGGGATTTCTATCCTGTTCCATTGATCTATCTTTCTGTTTTTGTGCCAGTACCATACTGTCTTGATTACTGTAGCTTTGTAGTATAGTCTGCAGTCAGGGAGCCTGATTCCTCCAGCTCCATTTTTCGTTCTCAAGATTGCTTTGGCTATTCGGGGTCTTTTGTGTTTCCATACAAATTGTGAAATTTTTTGTCATAGTTCTTTGAAAATTGCCAGATGCCAGTGGTATTTTGATAGGAATTGCATTGAATCTGTAGATTGCTTTGGGTAGTAGAGTCATTTTCACAATGTTGATTCTTCCAATCCAAGAACATGGTATATCTCTCCATCTATTTGTACCATTTTTAATGTCTTTCATCAATGCCTTATAATTCTCTGATTACAGGTCTAATATCTCCTAACGTAGGTTTATTCCTAGATATTTTATTCTTTTTGTTGCAGTGGTAAATGGGAGTGTTTTCTTGATTTCACTTTCAGGTTTTTCATCATTAGTGTATAGGAATGCCAGAGATTTCTGTGCATTAATTTTGTATCCCGCTACTTTACCAAATTCATTGATTAGCTCTAGTAGTTTCCTGGTAGCATCTTTAGGATTCTCTAAGTATACTACCATGTCATCTGCAAACAATGACATTTTTACTTCTTCTTTTCTGATTTGGATTCCTTTTATTTCCTTTTCTTCTCTGATTACTGTGGCTAAAACTTCCAAATCTATGTTGAATAAAAGTGGTGAGAGTGGACAACCTTGTCTTGTTTCTGATCTTAGTGGAAATGCTTTCAGTTTTTCACGATTGAGGACGATGTTGGCTGTGGGTTTGTCATATATGGCCTTTATTATGTTGAGGAATGTTCCCTCTATGCCTACTTTCTGCAGGGTTTTTATAATAAATGTGTGTTTAATTTTGTCAAAAGCTTTCTCTGCATCTATTGAGATGATCATATGGTTTTTCTCCTTCAATTTGTTAATATGGTATTTCCCGTTGATTGATTTGCATATATTGAAGAATCCTGCCTTCCTGGGATTAACCCCAGTTCATCATGTTGTATAATCCGTTTAATGTGCTGTTGGATTCTGTTTGCTAGTATTTTGTTGAGGATATTTTCATCTATGTTCATCAGTGATATAGGCCTGTAGTTTAATTTCCTTGTGACATCCTTGTCTGGTTTTGGTATCAGGGTGATGGTGGCCTCGTAGAATGAGTTTGGGAGTGTTCCACCCTCTGCTATATTTTGGAAGTGTTTGAGAAGGATAGGTGTTAGCTCTTCTCTAAATGTTTGATAGAATTCGCCTGTGGAGACATCTGGTCCTGGGCTTTTGTTTGTTGGAAGATTTTTAATCACAGTTTCAATTTCCGTGCTTGTGATTGGTCTGCTCATATTTTCTATTTCTTCCTGTTTCAGTCATGGCAGGTTGTGCATTTCTAAGAATTTGTCCCTTTCTTCCAGGTTGTCCATTTTATTAGCATAGAGTTGCTTGTAGTAATCTCATGATCTTTTGTATTTCTGCAGTGTCAGTTGATACTTCTCCTTTTTCATTTCTAATTCTATTGTTTTGGGTCTTCTCCCTTTTTTTCTTGATGAGTCTGGCTAATGGTTTATCAATTTTGTTTATCTTCTCAAAGAACCAGCTTTTAGTTTTATTGATCCTTGCTATCGTTTCCTTCATTTCCTTTTCATTTATTTCTGATATGATTTTTATGATTTCTTTCCATCTGCTAACTTTGGGGGTGTTTTTGTTCTTCTTTCTCTAATTGCTTTAGGTGCAAGGTTAGGTTGTTTATTCGAGATGTTTCTGGTTTCATAAGGTAGGATTGTATTGCTATAAACTTCCTTCTTAGAACTGTTTTTGCTGCATCCCATAGATTTTGGGTCTTTCTGTCTCCATTGTCATTTGTTTCTAGGTATTTTTTTATTTCCTCTTTGATTTCTTCAGTTATCACTTCGTTATTAAGTAGTGTATTGCTTAGCCTCCATGTGTTTGTATTTTTTACAGATATTTTCCTGTAGTTGATATCTAGTCTCATAGCATTGTGGTCAGAAAAGACACTTGATACAATTTCAATTTTCTTAAATTTTCCAAAGCTTGATTTGTGACCCAAGATATGATCTATCCTGGAGAATGTTCCATGAGCACTTGAGAAAAATGTGTACTCTGTTGCTTTTGGATGGAATGTCCTATAAATATCAATTAAGCCCTTCTTGTTTAATGTATCATCTAAAACTTGTGTTTCCTTATCTATTTTCATTTTGGATGATCTGTCCATTGGTGAAAGTGGGGTGTTAAAGTCCCCTACTATGAATGTGTTACTATCGAGTTCCCCTTTTATGGCTGTTAGTCTTTGCCTTATGTATTGAGGTGCTCCTATTTTGGGTGCATAAATATTTACCATTATTATATCTTCTTCTTTGATTTATCCATTGATCATTATGTAGTGTCCTTCTTTGTCTCTTCTAATAGTCTCTATTTTAAAGTCTATTTTGTCTGATATGAGAATTGCTACTCCAGCTTTCTTTTGGTTTCCATTTGCATGAAATATCTTTTTCCATCCCCTTACTTTCAGTCTGTATGTTTCTCTAGGTCTGAAGTGGGTCTCTTGTAGACAGCAAATATATGTATCTTGTTTTTGTATCCATTCAGCCAATCTGTGTCTTTTGGTGGGAGCATTTAGTCCATTTACATTTAAGGTAATTATCTATATGTATGTTCCTATTCCCATTTTCTTGATTGTTTTGTGTTCATTATTGTAGGTCTTTTCCTTCTCTTGTGTTTCTTGCCTAGAGAAGTTCCTTTAGCAATTGTTGTAGAGCTGGTTTGGCGGTGCTGAACTCTCTCAGCTTTTGCTTGTCTGTAAAGCTTTTAATTTCTCCATCAAATCTGAATGAGATCCTTGCTGGGTAGAGTAATCTTGGTTGCAGGTTTTTCTCCTTCATCACTTTAAATATGTCCTTCCACTCCCTTCTGGCTTGCAGAGTTTCTACTGAAAGATAAGCTCTTAACCTTATGGGGATTCCCTTGTGTGTTATTTGTTGTTTTTCCCTTGCTGCTTTTAATAAGTTTTCTTTGTATTTAAATTTTGACAGTTTGACTAATATGTTTCTTGGCATATTTCTCCTTGGATTTATCCTCTATGCAACTCTCTGTGCTTCCCCGACTTGATTAACTATTTCCTTTCCCATATTAGGGAAGTTTTCAACTATAATCTCTTCAAATATTTTCTCAGTCCCTTTCCTTTTCTCTTCTTCTTCTAGAATGCCTATAATTCGAATGTTGTTGTGTTTAATGTTGTCCCAGAGATCTCTGACACTGTCCTTAGTTCTTTTCATTCTTTTTTCTTTATTCTGCTCTTCAGTAGTTATTTCCACTATTTTATCTTCCAGGTCACTTATCCATTCTTCTGCCTCAGTTATTCTGCTATTGATCCCATCTATAATATTTTTCATTTCATTTATTGTGTTGTTCATTGTTGTTTGTTTTATCTTTTGTTCTTCTAGGTCCTTGTTAACTGCTTCTTGCATTTTGTCCATTCTATTTCCAAGATTTTGGATCATCTTTACTATCATTATTCTGAATTCTTTTTCAGGTAGACTGCTTATTTCCTCTTCATTTGTTAGGTCTGGTGGGTTTTTATCTTGCTCCTTCATCTGCTGTGTGTTTTTCTGTCTTCTCATTTTGCTTATCTTACTGTGTTTGGGCTTTCCTTTTTGAAGGCTGCATGTTCATAGTTCCTGTTGTTTTTGGTGTCTGTCCCCAGTGACTAAAGTTGGTTCAGTGTGTTGTGTAGGCTTCCTGGTGGAGGGGACTAGTGTCTGTGTTCTGGTGGATGAGACTGGATCTTGTCTTTCTGGTTGGAATGTCCACATCTGGAGGTGTGTTTTGGGGGTGTCTGTGTACTTATTATGATTTTAGGCAGCCTCTCTGCTATTGCATGTGGTTGTGTTCCTGTCTTGGTAGTTGTTTGGCATAGGATGTCCAGCACTGTAGTTTGCTGTCGTTGAGTGAAGCTGGGTGCTGGTGTTGAGATGGAGATCTCTGAGAGATTTTGGCTATTTGATATTATGTGGAGCTTGGAGGTCTCTTGTGGACCAGTGTCCTGAAGTTGGCTCTCCCACCTCAAAGGCACAGCACTGACTCCTGGCTGCAGCACCAAGAGCCTTTCTTCCACACAGCAGCATTTTAAGAACTTCAGCTTCAACTATGATGAAGGGGAAGACACTGAAGTCACTTAATTCTTCTGACTTAGATTCTCGAAGCGTTCTCCAGCCACTCTCTCTGAACTTCTATTTCAACAGCAACAATGAGACTCTGGACAGTGTGGGCCACATTTTTCACCAACTGGCTGAGGAGAAGTGTGAGGGCGCCCAGCATCTCTTGAAAATGCAAAAGCAGTGTTGTGACCGTGCCCTCTTCCAGGATGCGTGGAAGCCTTCTCAAGTTGAGTGTGGTAAAACCCAGGATGCTGTGGAAGCCTCCATGCTTAGGGAGAAGAACCTGGACCAGGCAATATCGGATCTGTGCATCCTGGGTTCTGCCCATGCAGCACAAGAGCAATCGTGAGAAAGGAAAACAGAGGTGGAAGAATCAGGCTCCCTGACTTTAGACTATACTACTAAGCTACAATAATCAAGTCCATATGGTACTCGAAGAAAAACAGAAACATAAACCAGTGGAACATGTTAGAAAACCCAGAGATAAACCCACACACATATGGTCACCTTATCTTTGATAAAGGAGGCAAGAACTTACAATGGAGAAAAGACAGCCTCTTAAATAAGTTGTGCTGGGAAAACTGGACAACTACATGTAAAAGAATGAAATTAGAACACTTCCTAACACCATACACAAAAATAAACTCAAAATGGATTAAAGACCTAAATACAAGAGCAGACACTATAAAACTCTTAGAGGAAAACATAGGCAGAACATTTTATGACATAAATCACAGCAAGATCCTTTTTGACCAGCTCCTAGAGTAATGCAAATAAAAACAAAAATAAACAAATGGGACCTAGGGAAACGTAAAAGCCTTTGCACAGCAAAGAAACCATAAACAAGATGAGAAGACAATGTTTGGGTTAGGAGAAAATATTTTCAAATGAAGCAACTGACAAAGGATTAATCTCCTAAATATACAAGCAGCTCATGCAGCTCAATATGAAAGAAACAAACAACCCAATCCAAAAATGGACAGCAAACCTAAATAGACATTTCTCCAAAGAAGATATACAGATTGCCAACAAACACATGAAAGAATGTTCAATATCACTAATCATTAGAGAAATGCAAATCAAAAGCACAATGAGGTATCACCTAACACCAGTCAGAATGGCCATCATCAAAATATCTACTAACGATAAATGCTGGAGAGGGTGTGGAGAAAATGGCCCCTCTTCCCCTGTTGGTGGGAATGTAAACAGATACAGCCACTATGGAGAACAGTATGGAGGTTCCTTAAAAACTAAGAATAGAACTGCCATATGACCCAGCAATCCCACTACCCGGAATATACCCTGAGAAAACCATAATTCAAAAAGAGACATGTACCACAATGTTCATTGCAGCACTATTTACAGTAGCCAGGACATGGGAACAACCTAAGTGTTCATCAACAGATGAATGCATAAAGAAGCTGTGGCACATATACACAATAGAATACTACTCAGCCATATAAAGAAACGAAATTGAGTTATTTGTAGTGAGGTGGATGGACCTAGAGTCTGTCATACAGAGTGAAGTAAGTCAGAAAGAGAAAAACAAATACTGTATGGTAACACATATATTTGGGTGTACTAGTGGCAAGACAGGAATAATGATGCAGAGGTGGAGAATTTACTTCAGGTCATGGGTGGTGCTGAAGGGGAAGATGAGTTGAAGTGAGAGAGTAACACTGACATATATACACTACTAAATGTAAAATAGATAGCTACTGGGAAGCAGCTGCATAGCACAGGGTGATCAGCTCGGTGCTTTGTGACCACCTAGAAGGGTGGAATAGGGAGGGTGAGAGGGAGCCTCAAGAAGGAGAGTATGTGGGGATATATGTATACATATATATGATTCACTTGGTTATACAGCAGAAACTAACATAACATTATAAAACTATTATACTCCAATAAATATGTAAATATTTAGAAGTAGAATAAGCACATGAAGCAGCAATTGCACTCCTAGGTATATATTTTAAAAAACACCACTAATTAGAAAAGTTATATGCACCCCTATGTTCATAGCAGCATTATTCACAATAGCTAAGTTATGGAAGCAAGCTAAGGGTCTATCAACAAATGAATGGGTAGAGAGTGTGTGGATAAAACTGAACCCTCATAAACTGTTGTTGGGAATGTAAATTGGTACAGGCAATATGGAGAACAATATGGAGGTTCCTTAAAAATCTAAAAACAGAGTTGCCATAGATACAGCAAACCCACTCCTGGGCATATATCTGGGAAAGATGAAAACTCTAATTCAAAAAGATAATGCACCCTAATGTTCATAGCAGTACTATTTACAATAACCAAGACATGGAAGCACCTAAATGTCCTTTGACAGATGAATAGATAAAGAAGATGTGGTATTTATGTGTGTGAATATATATATATATGTACACATACATTTATATAATGGAATATTACTCAACCATAAAAAAGAATGAAATACTGCCATTTGCAGTGACATCAATGGATGTAGAGATTCACAGCAAGTGAAGTAAGTCAGAGAAAGACAAATGTATGGTATAACTTATATGTGGAATCTAAAAAATGATACAAATGAACTTATTTACCAAACAAATAGACTCACAGACATAGAAAACAAACTTATGGTTTTCAAAGGGGAAAGAGGAGAAGGGATAAATTGGGAAGTTGGGATTAACAGATACATACTATTATATATAAAATATATAAACAACAAGGACCTACGGTATATCACAGGGAGCTATATTCAATATCTTGTAAAAACTTATAATGGAAAATAATCTGAAAAAGAAAATATATATGTATACATATGTGTGTGTGTGTGTGTATATATATATATAACTGAATCACTTTGCTTTACACCTGGGACATTGTAAATCGACTATATTTTAATTTAAAAACAACAGGTGAATGGATAAAAAAGATGCAGTATATATATATATATATATATATATATATATATATGTGTGTGTGTATATATATATATATATATATATATATATATACACACACACACACATACACACACAATGGAATATTACTCAACCTTAAAAAAGAATGAAATTTTGCCATTTGCAACAACATGGATGGACTTGGAGGGTATTATGCTTAGTGAAGTAATTCAGACAAAGAAAAACAAATACTGTCTATTTTCATTTATATGTGGGATTTTAAAAATAAAACAAATGAATGATTATAGCAAAAGAAAGACAGATTCATAGGTATAGAGAACAAACATTTGGCTACCAGTTGGAAGAAGGAGAAGGGGCAAGATAAGGGGAGGGGCTTAAGAGGTATAAACTACTAGGTGTAAGATAAATAAGATACAGGAATGTAACGTATAGCAGAGAGAATATAACCAATATTTTATAATAAATTTGAATGGACTATAATCCATAGAAATATCTAATCACTATGTTGTACATCTGAAGCTAATATTACATTGTAAATCACAAGAAAAGATGCATATCACTAATCTTTGAGGGCATTAAAATAAAAAATGCAATGAGCTATCACCTCATGCCCACTTGAATGGCTACTGTCAAAAAACTACAAATGTTGGCATGGATGTGGAGAAATTTGAAACCTTATGCACTGTTGATGTGAATGTAAATGATACAGTCATTGTGGAAAACAGTATGGCAGTTCCTCAAAAAATAAAAATCAAATTACCATATGATCAAGGAATTCCACTTCTGGGTATATACCCAAAGGAATTAAAAGCAAGGTCTTGAAGAGATATTTTATACCTATAGCAGCATTATCCAAAATAGGTGAAACATGAAAGAAATCCAAGTTCTCTGCAGAATGTATGGATAAGCAAAATGTGATTGTACATACAATGGAGTATTATTCAACCTTAAAATGAGGGCAATTCTGCAATATCCTACGATATGGACGAACATTGAGGGCATTACTTAAGTGAAATAAGCCAGTCACAAAAAGACAAATACTGTATGATTCTACTTATATGAGGTACTTATAGTAGTCAAATTCATAAAGACAGAATGTGTAATGGTGTTTACCATGGGATGAGGGAATGGCAAATGGGAAGTTATTGTTTAATGGGTATAGAGTTTCAGTTTTACAAGATAACAAGGGTTACGAGGATGGATGGTGGTGATGGATAATCAACAATGTGAATAATGTATTTAATACCACTGAATTGTGCACTTAAAAATGTTTAAGATGGTAACTTTTATGTTGTTTATTTTATCAAAATAAAATTAAAAAAATTAAATCCGTTGCATGTCTATACAATAACAACCAACTGTCTGAAAAGGAAATTCGGAAAACAATCTTATTTACAATAGCATGAGGATAAATAGAATACTTAGGAATAAACTTAAAGAGGAAAAAACTTGTATGCATAAAACTACCAAAAAAATGAGAATTTTGAAGACATGAGTAAATGGAATTACATCCCATGTTCCCGGATTGGAAGAATTAATATTGTTTAAACTTACACACTACCCAAAGTGATGTACAGATTCAATCTTATCCCCATCAAAATTTCAATGGCATTTTTTACAGAAATAGAAAAAAGAATGCTAAAATGCATGTGAATCTACAAAAGACCCTGAATAGCTAAAGCAATTTTGAGAAAAAAGATCAAAGCCAGAAGCATCAATCAAGACATCTTGAGTTAAACTTTATTACAAAACTATAGTAATCATGGTACTGACATTAAGAAAGCCATATAGACTAATGAAACAAAATAGAGAGCTCAGAAATAAATTTACACATATATATGGTCAAATTTTTTTTAAAGAATGGTGAGACAGACTTTGTTAAAGAGGGGCTACTAAAAAGGGGTCTTTGTCGTAGGGGTGATAAATTGAGCTCAACTCTGGACCAAAAAGAGGAAAAGTGGAAATTTTTTTGAAGAGTATTTCTTCTTTATTTAATTTTTAAATTGTGGGGAAAAAACATAAAATTTACCTTCTTAACCATTTTTAAGTGTATAGTTCAGTAGTATTAAATATATTCACATTATTGTTCAACAGATCAGAACATTTTCATCTTGTAAAACTGAATCTCAACATCCATTGAACAATAACTCCCCATTCGTTCCTCCTCCAAACCCTTGGTAAGTACTATTGTTCTTTCTATTTTCATGAATTTGCCTACTTTAGACACTTTAGTAGAATCATATAGTATTTGCTTTTTCTGACTGGCTTATCTCACTTAGCATAATGTCCTCAATTTCTTTCATGTTAAAGCTTATGACAGGATTTTCTTCTTTTTAAAGGTGGAATAATGTTGCATTGCATGTATATACCACATTTTCTTTATCCATTATCCATTGATGAACATTTGGATTGCTTCCACCTTTTGGCTATTGTGAATAATGCTGCAATAAACATGGGTGTGTAAATATTTCTTTGAGATTTTGCTTTCAGTTCTTCTGAGTCTATACCCAGCAGTGTGATTGCTGAATAATATGTTAATTCCATTTTTAATTTTTTGAGGAACTGCCATACTGTTTTCTACAGTGGCTGTACCATTTCACACAACAACAGTGCACAAGAGTTCCAATTTCTCCACATCCTCGTCAACATTTATTTTCCTTTAATTTTTTTAAAAAAATAATAGTTGGGGCTTCCCTGGTGGTGCAGTGGTTGAGAGTCCGCCTGCCGATGCAGGGGACGTGGGTTTGTGCCCCGGTCCAGGAAGATCCCACATGCCGTGGAGTGGCTAGGCCCGTGAGCCATGGCCACTGAGCCTGTGTGTCCGGAGCCTGTGCTCCGCAACAGGAGAGGCCACAACAGCGAGAGGCCCGCGTACCACAAAAAAATAATAATAATAGTCAACCTAATGAGTTTGAGGTGATATCTCATTTTGCTTTTGAGTTTCATTTCTCTAATTTTCAGTGATGTTGAGCATCTTTTCATAGGCTTGTTGGCTATTTGTACCTCTTCTCTGGAGAAATGACAATTCAAGTCCTGTGACCATTTTTGATTCGGTTTGTTTGGGTTTTGTTTGTTGAGTTTTAGGAATTCACTATATATTCCAGATACTAATCCTTTATTATACATATGATTTGCAAACATTTCTCCCATTCTTTTTACTCTGTTGATACTGTCTTTTGATACACAACTTTTTAAAAAGTTCATGACATCCAATTTGTCTATTTTTCTTTTGTTACTTCTGCCATTCGTGTAATATACAAGAAATAATTGCCAAATCCAATGTCACGACACTTTTGTCTTATGTTTTTTTCTAAAATTTTACTGTTTTAGGTCTTACATTTATATCCTTGATTCATCTTGAGTTATTTTTTTGCATAAGGTGTTAGGTAAGAGTCCAACTGAATTCTTTTGCTTATGGATATCCAATTTTCTTAGAACCATTTGTTGAAAAGACTGTTCTTTTCCAATTGAAACCCTTGACAAAAATCATTTGACCATATATGGAAGGGTTTACTTCTGGGTTCTATGTTCTATTCCTTTGGTCTGTATGTTTGTCTTTATACCAATACTACACTGTTATGATTACTGTGGCTTTATAGTAAGTTTTGAAGTAGTACAGTTTTGTTCTTCTTTTTCAAGATTGTTTTGGCTATTCTGGGTCCCTTGAGATTTCATATGAATTTTCGTATGGATTTTTCTATTTCTGAAAAAATGTCATTAAGATTTTGATAGGTATTGCATTGAATCTGTAGACCACTTTATGTAGTACTGGTATTTTAATAGTATTAAGTCTTCTAATCCGTACACATGGAATGTCTCCATTTATTTAGATCTTTATTTTATCTCAGCAATGTTTTGTAGTTTTAATTGTACAAGACTTTCACTTCCTTGGTTAAGTTAATTCCTAAATATTTTATTCTTTCTGATGCTATTGTAAATGGAATTGTTTTGCAATTTCGTTTGGTGAAGATGGTTCATTGCTTGTGTGTAGAAATGCAACTGATATTTTGTGCATTGACTTTGAATCCTGATATTTTGCTGAATTCATTTATAATTCTAATAGATTCTTGTATAATCTTTAGGGTTTTCTACATATAAAACCATGTAATCTTCAAAAAAAAAAAAAAGAGTTTCACCTCCTCCTTTCCAATTTGGATGCCTTTTATGTTTTTCCTTGCCTAATTGCTCAGGCTAGAACTTTTAGTACTATGTCAAACACATGTGGTGAAAGTGAGCAACTATGCCTTGTTCCTAATCTTGGAGGACATACTTCAGTCTTTCACCATTAAGTATGATGTTCACTGGTGGCTTTTCATATAGGGCTTTTATTATGTTGAGATAGAAAATGCTCTTTCTATATCTATTGAAATTATGAATATACAGATAATTCCATCCAACAGCAGCAGAATACACATCCTTCTCAAGTGCACACAGAACACTCTCCAGATTAGATCATATGTTACGTGACAAAGCAAGTCTAAACAAATTCAAAATAATAGAAATTATGCCAATATCTTTTCTCACCACAATGGTATAAAACTAGAAATCAATAACAGGAGGAAAATTGGAAATTCACAAATACATGGAAACTAAAAACACAGTATTGAACAACCAATGTTTTAAGGAAGAAATCAAAAGGCAACTGAAAAAGTATCTTGATTATTGTTTTCAAAATGATATTTAAAGGCCCATTTTGTGTCCTGGATGTCCATGCATATAGATGTGGGATCCTGTGTTGCCTTCGTCCAGGCTTAGAAAGTTGAACTTGGAACTGTCTTAGAAATCATTCACCTCTTGTGAGCCATTTCTTTCTTAGCTTCAATTTCTTCATTAATAAGATAAGGGTCAGACTAAATTAAGTGTTCCTACTTTTTTGGAGTAGGAGGACCATTTATGAATGCAAAATATCTTACAGATACAGCTATGCAGTTGATTTTGGTATTCATATTTTTAGAGAATATATGACAAAAAGTTTCTAGGAGGTTCAGTGATTCTTTTAAGTAAACTTACATTTTATCAATCAAAAAATAGTCTTAAAACAAACAAAAATGGAATAACAATATACTGAAAATATGGGACAAACCAAAAGCAGTTCTAAAAGGGAAGTTTATAGTGAAAATTGCCTACATTAAGAAAAAAGAAAGACCACAAATAAACAACTTAACTTTACATCTCAAAAAACTAGAAAAAGAAGAAAAAATTAAGTCCAAAATTAGCAGAAAGAAGGAAAAAATAAATATTGGAGCAGACATAATTAAAATTAATAATAGGATAACAATATTAACAAAACTGGGGCTTCCCTGGCGGCGCAGTGGTTGAGAGTCCGCCTGCCGATGCAGGGGACACGGGTTCGTGCCCCGGTCTGGGAAGATCCCACATGCCATGGAGCGGCTGGGCCCATGAGCCATGGCCGCTGAGCCCGCGTGTCCGGAGACTGTGCTCCACAATGGGAGAGGCCACAACAGTGAGAGGCCCATGTACTGCAAAACAAACAAACAAAATATTAACAAAACTAAGAGTTAGTTCTTTAAAAAAGAAAAAAAAATTGACAATCTGTTAGCTAAACTAATCAAGAAAAATGGGAGTGGACTCAAATAAAATTATAATTAAAGAGGAGACATTGTGGGCTTCCCTGGTGGTGCAGGGAAGAATCTGCCTGCCAATGCAGGGGACATGGGTTCAAGCCCTGGCCTGGGAAGATCCCACATGCCACAGGGCAACTAGGCCTGTGAGCCACAACTACTGAGCCTGCGCATCTGGAGCCTGTGCCCCACAACAAGAGAGGCCACTACAGTGAAAGGCCCGCACACCATGATGAAGAGTGGCCCCCACTTGCCACAACTAGAGAAAGCCCTCACACAGAAACGAAGACCCAACACAGCCAAAAATAAATAAATAAAAAAGAGGTGACATTGCAACTGAAACCACAGAAATACAAAGGATAAAAGAGAATATTATAAACAATTATACACCAGAAGATTGAACAACCTAGAAGAAGTTGATAAATTCCTAGAAAGTTATAGCTACCAAAACTAAATCATGAAGAAACACAAAATCTAAACAAACTAGTAATGAGTAACAAGATTGAATCAGTAAACAAAAGCATCCCAACAAAGAAAAGCCTATAACCAGATGGTTTCACTGCTGAATTCTTCCCAACATTTAAAGAAGAATTATATTAACCCTTTTCAAGCTGTTGAGAAGAAAATGAAGAGGAGGGAACACTTCCTAACTCATTTTATAAGGCCAGCATCATCTGATACCAAAGCCAGATAAGGACACTAAAAGAAAATTATAGGCTATAATCCCTGATGAATATAGATGCAAAAATTCTCAACAAAATAATCACAAATAGAATTCAACATTACACTAAAAGATCATGCACATGATCAAGTGGGATTTATCCCTGGGATGCAAGGGTGGTTCAACATACACAAATCAACAAGTGCAATACACCACATAAACAAAATGAAGGATAAAAACCATATAATCATCTCAATAGGTACAGAAAAAGCATTTGACAAAATACATCCTCCATTATTAAAAACTCTCAACATATTGGGCGTGGAATGAATCTACCTCAACATAATAAAGACCATATATAACAAGCTCACAGTTGACATCATACTCAAAGGTGAAAGATCAAAAGCTTTTTCTTTAAGATCAGATGGTACCCACTCTCACCACACCTATGCAGGAAAGTACTGGAATTCAGAGCCAGAACAATAAAGCAAGAAAGAGAATTAAAAGGCATCCAAATAGAAAAAGAGGAAGTAAAATTGTTTCTGTTTACAGAAGACATAATCTTGTATATGTAAAATGTACCTTACTTATAGGCAATAATAAAGAAGCCACCAAAAAAACTGTTAGAACTAATGACTGAATTCAGTAAAGTTGCAGGATACAAAATCAGCACACAAAACATAGGCATACTTCTATACACTAAAAACAAACTATCTGAAAGAGAAGTAAAGAAAAAAATCCCATTTTCAATAGTGTTAAAAACAATAAAATGTTCAGGAATAAATTTATTCAAGGCAGTGAAAAATCTGTACAATAGAAACTATGACATTGATGAAAGAAATTAAAGAAGACACAAATAAATGGAAATATAATTTGTGTTCATAGAATGAAAATTAATATTCTTATAATGTCCACACTATCCACAGCCATCTACATTTCCAACACAATCCCTATGAAAATTCCAATGGCATTTTTCCCAGAAATAGAAAAAACAAAGATAAAATATGTATTTAATCACAGAAGACCTCAAACAGACAAAGCAATGCTGAGAAAGAAGAACAAAACTGGAGGCATCACACTTCATGATTTCAAACTATGTTATAAAGCTACATTAATCAAAACTGTATAATACTTGCACAAAAATAGCTATAGAGACCAATGGAAAAGAACTGAGATCCCAGATATAAAGCCATGAATATAGAGTCAACATTTGGCGGGAAGGGATAAGTTAGGAGGTTGGGATTAACATATACACACTATTATATATAAAATAGATAATCAACAAGGACCCACTGTATAGTACAGGGAAGTCTACTCAATATTCTGTAATATTCTGTATATGGGAAAAGAATCTGAAAAACAATGGATATATGTATATGTACAAGTGAATCACTTCACTGTACACCTGAAACTAACACAACATTGTAAATCAAGTATACTCTAATATAAAATAAAAATTTAATTTAATTTAAAAAACCATACTTGACAAAGGAGCCAATAATACTCATGAAGAATGAATAGTTTCTTCAATAAATAGTGATGGGAAAACTGGATATTTACATGCAAAAGAATGCAATTGGCCCCTATTTTACACCACTCACAAAATTTAATTCAAAATGGATTAAATACTTAAATGTAAGAACTGAAACCATAAAACTCCTAGAAAAAATAAAGGAAAAATCTCCTTGACATTAAGTTTGGCAATTACTTATTAGATATGACAACAAAAGCACAAACAACCAAAGCAAAAATCATGTGGAACTAACACATCAAATTAAAAATCTTCTCTACAGGGAAAGAAACAATCAAGAAAATGAAAAGGCAACCTACAGAATGCAAAAAAATGTTTGCAAACCATATATTGGTTAAGGGATGATGTTCAAAACATATAAAGAACTCATACAACTCAATAGGAAAGTAATACAAACTATCTGATTTAAAAATGGGCAGAGGAATTAAAGAGCTATTTTTCCAAAGAAGACATACAAATGGCCATACATATGGCCAACAGATACATGAAAAGGTATTCAACATCACTAATCATCAAGGAAATGCAAATAAAAACCACAATGAGATAACACCTCATACCTGTTAGGGTGGCTATTATCAAAATGGCAAGAGATAAGTGTTGGCATGGACAGGGAGAAGAAGGGATTCTTGTGTACTGTTGGTGGTACAGCCATTATGGGAAACAGTATGGCAGGTCCTCAAAATATTAAAAATAGAACTACTATATGATTCAGCAATTCCACTTCTGGGTTTATATGCAAAGAAAATAGAATCACGATCTCAAAGAGATATCTGTACACCATGTTCATCACAGCATTATTCACAATAACCAAGATACTGATACATCCTAACTGTCCACTGATGGAAAATGGATAAAGAAATATGTGGTATTCATACACAGTGGAATAATATTCAGCCATAAAAATGAAGGAAATCCTGCTATTTGCCACAACATAGATGAATCTTGTGGGTTTTATGCTAACTGAAATAAGCCAAACAGAGAAAGACTAATAGTATATGGTACCACTTAGGTGTGAAATCTAAAAGAAAAAAAAGCCAATTTCACAGAAACACATAAAAGAATGGTGGTTGCCAGGGCCTGGGGTGAGTGGAAAATTGAATTTTGTAGGTCAAAGGGTAAAAATCATCAGTTGGAATAAGAGTAAGTTCTGGGGAGCTAATGTAGAGCATGTGACTAAAGTTAATAATACAGTAATAGGGGTTTCCCTGGTGGTGCAGTGGTTGAGAGTCTGCCTGCCGATGCAGGGGACATGGGTTCGTGCCCCGGTCCGGGAAGATCCCACATGCCGTGGAGCAGCTGGGCCCGTGAGCCATGGCCGCTGAGCCTGCGCATCCGGAGCCTGTGCTCCGCAATGGGAGAGGCCACAACAGTGAGAGGCCCGCGTACTGCAAAAACAAACAAATAATAATAATAATAATAATACAGTAATATATACTTGAAAGCTGATGATATTAAGCATTCTCACCATACAGACACACACTAAAGTTAACTATGTTAACTGTGTGCAGTGATAGATCTGTAATTATCTTGATCTTGGTAATCACTCTACAATGTATATGTATATCAAATCATCACATTGTACATTTTTTTAATTTTATATTGGACTATGTTTGACTAACAATATTGTGTTAGTTTCAGGTGTACAGAAAAGTGATTCAGTTATACATATACATTGTACACTTTAAATATATGCAATTATATTTGTCAGTTATTCCTCAATAAAGTTAATACAGACAAAGTAAGCAGAAGAAAAGAAATGATAAATGTTAGAGCAGAAATCAAGGAAATTGAAAAGAGGAAAACAATAAAGAAAATCAATGAAACAAAAAGCTGGTTCTTTGAAAAGATCAATAAAATCAATAAGCCTCCAACTAGGCTGACAAAGATAAAAAGAGAGAGAACACAGATTACTAATATCAAAAGTGAATGAGGGAACATAACTATAGATCACATGTATGTTAAAGGATAGTAAAGGAATATTATGAATAAACTCTATGCCCACAAATATGATAACCTAGAATAAATGGACCAATTTCTTGAAAGACACAATCTGCCAAAACTCACACAAGAAGAAATAGATAATCTGAATAGGCATATATCTATTAAATAAATTGAATGAATAATTAATAACCTTCCAAAAAAGAAGGCACCAGGCCCAGATTAGTTCACTGATGAAATCTACCAAACATTTAAGGAAGAAATTACACCAATTCTCTATAATTTCTTCCAAAGACAAATGCAAAGGCAACACTGCCTAACTCATTCTATGTGACTAACATTACCTCAAAACCAACACCAAACAAATAGATAACAAGAAAAGAAAACTACACACCAATATCTCTAATGAACATAGATGCAAAAACCTTCAACAGGGGCTTCCCTGGTGGCGTGGTGGTTAAGAATCCGCCTGCTGATGCGGGGTACTCGGGTTCGTACCCCGGTCCGGGAAGATCCCACGTGGTGTGGAGTGGATGGGCGCATGAGCCATGGCCGCTGAGCCTGCGCGTCCGGAGCCTGTGCTCCACAATGGGAGAAGCCACAGCAGTGAGAGGCCTGCGTATGGCAAAAAAAAAAAAAAAACCTTCAACAAAATATTAGCAAATTGAATCCAACAATGTATATAAAAATTCTAATAAACCATTACCAAGTGAGATTCACTGCAGGTATGCAAGGCTGGTTCAGTTTTGGAAAATCTATTACTGTAATTCATTACATCAACAGACTAAAGGAGGAAAATCACATGATCATATAAATAGGTACAGAAAAAACATTTGAAAAAATTCAACACACATTCATGAAAAAAAAAAAAAAACTCCCAGCAAACTAGAAATAGAGGGGAACATCCTCAAATTGGTAAAAAATATATACAAAACACTACAGTTAACATCATACTTAGAAAAAAGACAACCCTCATAATGGGAGAAAATATTTGCAAATGAAGCAACTGACAAAGGGTTAATCTCCAAGATTTGCAAGCAACTCATGCAGCTAAATATCAAAAAAACATAAATCTCAATCCAAAACTGGACAGAAGACCTAAATAGACATTTCTCCAAAGAAGATATAAAAATTGCCAACAAACACATGAAAGGATGCTCAGCATCATTAATCATTAGAGAAATGCAAATCAAAACTACAATGAGGTATCACCTCACACCAGTCAGAATGGCCATCAACAAAAAATCTACAAACAATAAATGCTTGAGAGGGTGTGAAGAAAAGGGAAGCCTCTTGTACTGTTGGTGGGAATGTAAATTGATACAGCCACTATGGAGAACAGTATGGAGGTTCCTTAAAAAACTAAAAATAGAACTACTTTATGACCCAGCAATCCCACTACTGGGCATATACACTGAGAAAACCATAATTCAAAAAGAGTCATGTACCACAATGTTCATTGCAGGTCTATTTACAATAACCAGGACATGGAAGCAACCTAAGTGTCCAGCAACAGATGAATGGATAAAGAAGATGTGGCACATGTATACAATGGAATTTTACTCAGCTGTAAAAGGAAAGGAAATTGAGGTATTTGCAGTGAGGTGGATGGACCTAGAGGCTGTCATACAGAGTGAAGTAAGTCAGAAAGAGAAAAACAAATACTATATACTAACACATACATATGGAATCTAAAAAAAAGAAAAATGGTTCTGAAGAACCTGGGGGCAGGACAGGAATAAAGACGCAAAGGTAGAGAATGGTCTTGAGGACATGGGGAGGGAGAAGCATAAGCTGGGACGAAGTGAGAGAGTGGCATGGACTTATATATACTACCAAATGTAAAATAGATAGCTAGTGGGAAGCAGCCGCATAGCACAGTGTGATCAGCTTGGTGCTTTGTGACCACCTAGAGAGATGGGATAGGGAGGGTGGGAGGGAGATGCAAGAGGGAGGAGATATGGGGATATATGTATATGTATAACTGATTTGCTTTATTATAAAGCAGAGCTAACACACCATTGTAAAGCAATTATACTCCAATGAAGATGTTAAAAATAATCATGCTTAATTGTGAGATACTAGAAGCATTCCCACTAAAATCAAGAATAGGCACCAATATACCCTTCCACCACTGTTTTTCAACATCATACTGTAAGTTCTAGCTAATGCAGGAATACATATAAAGTGGAAAACGTATACAAACTGGGAGCAAAGAAATAAAAAGTTCTGCAAACGAAATGATCGTCTATGTAAAAAAACTGACATAAAATAATAACTCCTGCAACTAATGAGTGATTGTAGCAAGATTGCAGTATACAAGGTTAATATACAAAACTCAATCACTGTTGTATAAACCAGCAGTAAACAAGTAGAATTTGAAATTTACAAATGTATTACCTGTATTTTGTAAAGTAGCAGGATACAAAATTAATGCACAGAAATCTCTTACATTCCTATACACTAATGATGAAAAGTCCAAAAGAGAAATTCAGGAACAATCCCATTCACCATTGCAACAAGAAGAATAAAATACCTAGGAATAGGCCTACATAAGGAGGCAAAAGACCTGTATGCAGAAAACAAAAAGCCACTGATTAAAGAAAGCAAAGACGATGTAAACAGATGGAGAGATGTACCATGTTCTTGGATTGGAAGAATCAACATTGTGAAAGTGACTATACTACAAAAAGCAATCTACAGATTCAATGAAATTCCTATCAAACTACCACTGGCATTTTTCACAGAACTAGAACAAAAAACTTAAAAATTTGTATGGAAACACAAAAGAGCCCGAATAGCAAAAGCAATCTTGAAAAAGGAAAACAGATCTGGAGGAATCAGGCTCCCTGACTTCAGACTACACTACAAAGCTACAGTAATAAGGACAGTATGGCACTGGCACAAAAGCAGAAACATAGATCAGAGGAACATGATAGAAATCCCAGAGATAAACCCACACACCTATGATCACCTTACCTTTGACAAAGGAGGCAAGAATATACAATAGAGAAAAGACAGCCTCTTCAATAAGTAGTGTTGGGAAAACTGGACAGCTACATGTAAAAGAATGAAATAAGACCCCTTCCGACCACCATACACAAAAATAACCTCAAAATGGATTAAAGACCTAAATGTAAGGCCAGACACTATAAAACTCTTAGAGGAAAACATAGGCAGAACACTTCATGACATAAATCACAGCAAGATCCTTTTTGACTCACCTCCTAGAATAATGGAAAGAAAAACAAAAATAAACAAGTGGGACCTAGTGAAACTTCAAAGCTTTTGCACAGCAAAGGAAACCATAAACAAGACAAAAAGACAACCCTCAGAATAGGAGAAAATATTTGCAAATGAAGCAACTGACAAAGGATTAATCTCCAAAATATACAAGCAGCTCACACAGCTCAATATCAAAGAAACAAGCATCCCAATCCAAAAACGGGCAGAAGACCTAAATAGACATTTCTCCAAAGAAGATACACAGATTGACAGCAAACACATGAAAGAATGCTCAATGTCACTAATCATTAGAGAAATGCAAATCAAAACCACCATGAGGTATCACCTCATACCACTCAGTATGGCCATCATCTAAAAATCTAGAAATAGTAAATGATGGAGGGGGTGTGGAGAAAAGGGAATCCTCTTGCACTGTTGGTGGGAATGTAAATTGATACAGCCAATATGGAGAACAGTATGGAGGTTCCTTAAAAAAATTAAAAATGGAACTACCATAAGACCCAGCAATCCGACTACTGGGCATATACCCTGAGAAAACCATAATTCAAAAAGAGACATGTACCACAATGTTCATTACAGCACTACTTACAGTAGCCAGGACATGGAAGCAACCTAAGTGTCCATCAACAGGTGAAAGGATAAAGAAGGTGTGTCACATATATACAATGGAATATTACTCAGCCATAAAAAGAAATGAAATTGAGTTATTTGAAGTGAGGTGGTGGTCTGTCATACCATGTGAAGTCAGTCAGAAAGAGAAAAACAAATACTGTATGCTAATGCATATATATGGAATCTAAAAATCTGGTACTGATGAACCTAGTGCCATGGCATGGATAAAGATGCAAATGTAGGAGCTCAGGGAAAAGTCTGGACCTGCCAAAGAGGCAAGAGATTTTTTCTTCCCTCTTTGCTTCCTGGTGGAGAGGGGATTAAGAGTGCTGCTTAAAGAAACTCCAGAGACGGGCATGAGCCGTGGCTAAAAGCGTGGACACCAGAGACATGCATGAGACGCTAAGGCTGCTGCTGCCTCAACCAAGAAGCCTGTGTGCGAGCACAGGCCACTATCCACACCCCCCTTCCGGGGAGCCTGTGCAGCCCGCCACGGCCAGGGTCCCGGGATCCAGGGACAACTTCCCCGGGAGAACACACGGCACGCCCCAGGCTGCTGCAACATCACGCCAGCCTCTGCCGCCACAGGCATGCCCCACATTCCGTGCCCCTCCCTCCCCCCGGCCTGAGTGAGCCAGAGGCCCCGAAGCAGCTGTTCCTTTAACCCCGTCCTGTCTGAGCGAAGAACACATGCCTTCCGGCGACCTACAAGCAGAGGCGGGGCCAAATCAAAAGCTGAGCCCCTGTGAGCTGTGAAAACAAAGAAGAGAAAGGGAAATCTCTCCCAGCAGCTTCAGAAGCAGTGGATTAAAGCTCCACAATCAACTTGATGTACCCTGCATCTGTGGAATTCATGAACAGACAATGAATCATCCCAAATTGAGGAGGTGGACTTTGAGAACAAGATTTATGCTTTTTCCCCTTTTCCTCTTTTTCTGAGTGTGTATGTGTATGCTTCTGTGTGAGATTTTGTCTGTATAGCTTTGCTTCCACCATTAGTCCTAGGGTTCTATCCATCTGTTTTTTTTTAAATTTTTTTTCTTAATAACTATTTTTTATTTTAACAACTTTACTATATTTTATCTTATTTTATTTTATTTTACTTTAACATCTTTCTTTCTTCTCTTTTTTTCCTTCCTTCCCTCCTACCTTCCTTCATTCCTCCCTCCATCCAACCCTCCCTCCCTCCTTTCTTTCTGTTGTACCTTCTTTCTTTCTTCTTTCTTTCTTTCTTTCTTTTTCCTTCTACTAATTCTTCCTTTCTACTTTTTCTTCGATTTATTCTGAGCCGTGTGGATGAAAAGCTCTTGGTGCTGCAGCCAGGAGTCAGTACTGTGCAACTGAGGTAGAAGAGCCAACTTCAGGACAGTGGTACACAAGAGACCTCCCAACTCCACATATTATCAAACAGTAAAAATCTTCCAAAAATCTCCATCTAAACACCAGCACTGAGCTTCACTCAATGACCAGCAAGCTACAGTGCTGGAAACCCTATGCCAAACAACGAGCAAGACAGGAACACGACACACCCATTTGCAGAGAAGCTGCCTAAAATCATAATAAGTCCATAGACACCCAAAAACACACCACCAGAGATGTACCTGCCCACCATAAAGAAAAGATCCAGCCTCATCCACCGGAACACAGGCACTAGTCCTCTCCACCAGGAAGCCTACACAACCGACTGAACCAACCTTAGCCACTGGGGACAGACACCAAAAACAACAGGAACTACGAACTTGCAGCCTTCAAAAAGGAGAACCCAAACACAGTAAGATAAGCAAAATGAGAAGACAGAAAAACACACAGCAGATGAAGGAGCAAGATAAAAACCCACTAGACCTAACAAATGAAGACAAAATAGGCAGTCTACCTGAAAGACAATTCAGAATAATAATAGTAAAGATATTCCAAAATCTTGGAAATAGAATAGACAAAATGAAAGAAACATTTAACAAGGACCTAGAAGAACTAAAGATGAAACAAACAACAATGAACAGCACAATAAATGATATTAAAAACACTCTAGATGGGATCAATATCAGAATAACTGAGTCAGAAAAACGGATAAGTGACCTGGAAGATAAAATAATTGAAATAACTACTGCAGAGCAGATTAAAGAAAAACGAATGAAAAGAACTGAGGACAGTCTCAGAGATATCTGGGACAACATTAAATGCACCAACATTAGAATTATAGGGGTTCCAGAAGAAGAGAAAAAGAAAGGGACTGAGAAAATATTTGAAGAGATGGTAGTTGAAAACTTCCCTTATATGGGAAAGTAAACAGTTCATCAAGTCCAGGAAGCACAGAGAGTCCCATACAGGATAATACCAAGGAGAAACACACCAAGACACATATTAAACACACTGTCAAAAATTAAATACAAAGAAAACATATTAAAAGCAGCAAGGGAAAAACAACAAATAACACACAAGGAAATCCCCTTAAGGTTAACAGCTGATCTTTGAGCAGAAACTCTGCAACCAAGAAGGGACTGGCAGGATATATTTAAAGTGATGAAGGAGAAAAACCTGCAACCAGGATTACACGAGAACAAGATTTATGCTTTTTCCCCTTTTCCTCTTTTTCTGAGTGTGTATGTGTATGCTTCTGTGTGAGATTTTGTCTGTATAGCTTTGCTTCCACCATTAGTCCTAGGGTTCTATCCATCTGTTTTTTTTTAAATTTTTTTTCTTAATAACTATTTTTTATTTTAACAACTTTACTATATTTTATCTTATTTTATTTTATTTTACTTTAACATCTTTCTTTCTTCTCTTTTTTTCCTTCCTTCCCTCCTACCTTCCTTCATTCCTCCCTCCATCCAACCCTCCCTCCCTCCTTTCTTTCTGTTGTACCTTCTTTCTTTCTTCTTTCTTTCTTTCTTTCTTTTTCCTTCTACTAATTCTTCCTTTCTACTTTTTCTTCGATTTATTCTGAGCCGTGTGGATGAAAAGCTCTTGGTGCTGCAGCCAGGAGTCAGTACTGTGCAACTGAGGTAGAAGAGCCAACTTCAGGACAGTGGTACACAAGAGACCTCCCAACTCCACATATTATCAAACAGTAAAAATCTTCCAAAAATCTCCATCTAAACACCAGCACTGAGCTTCACTCAATGACCAGCAAGCTACAGTGCTGGAAACCCTATGCCAAACAACGAGCAAGACAGGAACACGACACACCCATTTGCAGAGAAGCTGCCTAAAATCATAATAAGTCCATAGACACCCAAAAACACACCACCAGAGATGTACCTGCCCACCATAAAGAAAAGATCCAGCCTCATCCACCGGAACACAGGCACTAGTCCTCTCCACCAGGAAGCCTACACAACCGACTGAACCAACCTTAGCCACTGGGGACAGACACCAAAAACAACAGGAACTACGAACTTGCAGCCTTCAAAAAGGAGAACCCAAACACAGTAAGATAAGCAAAATGAGAAGACAGAAAAACACACAGCAGATGAAGGAGCAAGATAAAAACCCACTAGACCTAACAAATGAAGACAAAATAGGCAGTCTACCTGAAAGACAATTCAGAATAATAATAGTAAAGATATTCCAAAATCTTGGAAATAGAATAGACAAAATGAAAGAAACATTTAACAAGGACCTAGAAGAACTAAAGATGAAACAAACAACAATGAACAGCACAATAAATGATATTAAAAACACTCTAGATGGGATCAATATCAGAATAACTGAGTCAGAAAAACGGATAAGTGACCTGGAAGATAAAATAATTGAAATAACTACTGCAGAGCAGATTAAAGAAAAACGAATGAAAAGAACTGAGGACAGTCTCAGAGATATCTGGGACAACATTAAATGCACCAACATTAGAATTATAGGGGTTCCAGAAGAAGAGAAAAAGAAAGGGACTGAGAAAATATTTGAAGAGATGGTAGTTGAAAACTTCCCTTATATGGGAAAGTAAACAGTTCATCAAGTCCAGGAAGCACAGAGAGTCCCATACAGGATAATACCAAGGAGAAACACACCAAGACACATATTAAACACACTGTCAAAAATTAAATACAAAGAAAACATATTAAAAGCAGCAAGGGAAAAACAACAAATAACACACAAGGAAATCCCCTTAAGGTTAACAGCTGATCTTTGAGCAGAAACTCTGCAACCAAGAAGGGACTGGCAGGATATATTTAAAGTGATGAAGGAGAAAAACCTGCAACCAGGATTACACTACCCAGCAAGGATCTCACTCAGATTTGATGGAGAAATTAAAACCTTTACAGACAAGCAAAAGCTGAGAGAGTTCAGCACCACCAAACCAGCTGTTTGCTAAAGGAATTTCTCTAGGCAAGACACACAAGAGAAGGAAAAGACCTACAATAACGAACCCAAAAAACTGAAGAAAATGGGAATAGGAATATACATATCGATAATTACCTTAAATGTAAATGGACTAAATGATCAAACCAAAAGAAACACATTGGCTGAATGGATACAAAAGCAGACCCATATGTATGCAATCTACAAGAAACCCACTTCAGACCTAGAGACACATTCAGACAGAAAGAAAGGGGATGGAAAAAGATATTCCATGCAAATGGAAACCAAAAGAAAGCTTGAGTAACAATTCTCTTATCAGAAAAAATAGACTTTAAAATAAAGACTATTAGAAGAGACAAAGAAGGACACTACATAATGATCCAGGGATTGATCCAAGAAGAAGATATAACAATTGTAAATATTTAGGCACCAAACATAGGAGCACCTCAATATGTAAGGAAAATACTAACAGTCATAAAAGGGGAAATTGACAGTAACACATTCAAAGTAGGAGACTTTAACACCCCACTTTCACCAATGGACAGATCATCCAAAATGAAAATAAATAAGGAAACACAAGCTTTAAATGATACATTAAACAAGATGGACTTATTTGAAATTTATAGGACATTCCATCCAAAAACTACAAAATAAACATTTTTCACAAGTGCTCAAAGAACATTCTCCAGAATAGATCATATCTTGTGTCACAAATAAAGCCTTGGTAAATTTCAGAAAATTGTAATTGTATCAAGCATCTTTTCCAACCACAACGCTATGAGACTAGATATCAATTACAGGAAAATATCTGTAAAAAATACAAACACATGGAGGCTAAACAATACACTACTTAATAATGAAGTGATCATTGAAGAAATCAAAGAGGAAACCAAAAAATACCCAGAAACAAATGATAATGGAGACACGACGACCCAAAATCTATGGGATGCAGCAAAAGAAGTTCTAAGAAGGAATTTTATAGTAATACAATCCTACCTTAAGAAACAGTAAACATCTCGAATAAACAACCTAACTTTGCACATAAAGCAATTAGAGAAGAAGAACAAAAAAACCCCAAAGTTAGCAGAAGGAATGTAAACATAAAAATCAGATCAGAAATAAATGAAAAAGAAATGAAGGAAACGATAGCAAAGATCAATAAAACTGAAAGCTGCTTCTTTCAGAAAATAAACAAAATTTATAAACCATTAGCAAGACTCATCAAGAAAAAAAGGCAGAAGACTCAAATCAATAGAATTAGAAATGAAAAAGGAGAAGTAAAAACTGACACTGCAAAAATACAAAAGATCATGAGAGATTACTACAAGCAACTCTATGCCAATAAAATGGACAACCTGGAAGAAATGGACAAATTCTTAGAAATGCACAACCTGCCACTACTGAATCAGGAAGAAATAGAAAATATGAACAGACCAATCACAAGCAATGAAATTGAAACTGTGATTAAAACTCTTCCAACAAGGGCATCCCTGGTGGCGCAGTGGTTGAGAGTCCGCCTGCCAATGCAGGGGACACGGGTTCATGCCCCAGTCTGGGAAGATCCCACATGCCGCAGAGCGGCTAGGCCCGTGAGCCATGGCCACTGAGCCTGTGCGTCCAGAGCCTGTGCTCCATAACGGGAGAGGCCACAACAGTGAGAGGCCCGTGTACCGCAAAAAAAAAAAAAAACCTTCCAACAAAAAAAAGACCAGGACCAGAGGGCTTCACAGGCGAATTCAATCAAACATTTAGAGAAGAGCTAACACCTATTCTTCTCAAACTC
>NW_006791129.1:1225747-1277201 GCF_000442215.2 Lipotes vexillifer | reverse complement strand
TTTTGCCCTACCCAGGTACGTGGGGAGTTTCTTGCCTTTGGGGAGGTCTGAGGTCTTCTGCCATCGTTCAGTAGGTGCTCTGTAGGAGCTGTTCCACCTGTAGATGTATTTCTGATGTATTTTTAGGGAGGAAGGTGGTCTCCACGTCTTACTCTTCTGCCATCTTGAAGCTGCGCTCCCAAACTCACCTTTTTAAAGCTAAAGTCACATCCATTAACATGTCATTGGCTAAAGCAAGTTATATGGCAAAGCGCAAAATCCAATGGTAGGGATGGACATTCTGACCAATAAGACTACACAGCATGACTCAAATATATGATACCACTCTGAAGAGTAAAGTATGAGGACCAGTAATTTATTCAGTCACAACATATGATCTCTCTTGCCTGCCGCCCCAGCTTTTCCCTTTGGTACTTTTCTTGCATGGATACACAAATTATCAGTATTCTCTTTGATTATGATCACCAAAATGGATCAGACTGCCCTTTCTTTAATAAATAATGCAAATACCTGAGAGCTGGTTAAGTATCAAAACTGGTGTAAATAAAAGGTTTTGTTGTTTATTTAATTCATGCTAATAAGTCAGCAAATAGGTGTCTTTCAGTCTAAGCATAATGAGGTCCTGTGCTTTCTAACGGCTTGTATTTCCAGCATAGACTGGCCATGGATTTTGTTATCCTTTACATCCCCACCATTAAGGTTTTGTCATCAAATATGTTTCCTGCTTCTAAAAATGATCATGTCATGTGTGTTCAATTAATATTTCTTGAATAAAATATAAAATAATTATTTGAATTATTATACATATACGAAGCACTCTGTGTTTTATAAAATATAAAGCATTGATATATTCATTTTCCCCTGATTTTACATTTGTCGTGTAGTAGACATTTAATGGATTCCATAGTGAGATATACACAATTTTAAATATAAATATCTTTGCTTATTAAATGTATGCCTTTGGGAAACATATTTAAACTCCTCTTTTTCTTTATGCATAAAATGAAGATAATATCTATTTCATATTTTGTGAATACTAAATAAGTTACATGAATCATGTGGCCCAATGTTCAGTACATTTAGTTACTAAATTTTTCCACCCATCCTCAATAGATTTAACAAGATTTTAATTGCTTTTCAACAGCAATAATCAATAAATCCAAGAGTCTATTTTTACATCAGTTTTGTTCTTATTTAAGCTCTGGCTAGAAGAGTGTATCTCTCTTTTATTTTTTCATTAAAGTACAGTATTTAATTTTTATTTTAAAATCCTCTGCTTAAAAATTAAGTATGATCCTCCTAATATCCTCCCAAATTTTGATCTAATGATTGTGTGAAAACTGTATAAACTGATAACCACCTTTTTGTGGTTCTGAATAATGTTCTTTTTCTAGCTTATTTCATGCCCTACTGTTCAAATAAAATAACTATCACAAAATAGCATATTATCTTTAATTAATCAGTTGGATCAACTGGCTTTTGGAAAATGCCATACTCTTCCTGAAAGAATAAATACAATATCTTTATCAACAGTACATTATGACCCATTTTTCTTATTGTACCTTCTAAGCAGCTTCAGAGAATTGAGGTACAAATGAATAAAACATGTGTTTATTACAGTGGGTGAAGAGACAGTGACAAATTTCTCAACTTCCTCTTTCCGTGGCTGCTCTCAGACAGGGGAGGAGTTGAGACAGCCAGAAAATAGAATGACCCATCAAAGAACTGAATTTAGATGTGATTGTTTTATTTCGGTTTTCCTAGAAAGTTTCTTAAATCATAATACACATGAGAATAAAGACGGAAAATCTACATGTGTAGGAGCTACTTTTAATTATATGCATCATTAAACTGTAGCCATTATAGATGAAAAGCTGAAAAAGTTGTATATTTTCATAGTATGGTATATCAGGTAAACTCTTCTGATTGAAATAACAACACATATAAAGACATGTAAAGTTTCATGTCCATCTCTGTTTGGAATTATAAGTGCACAGCTCAAGCTGGAGTTAGGGCCCCAAATTCTAGCAGCTACAACTCTATAAATTTGGGGAAAATGGTGCAAGGAAGTAATGAGGTGCAAAGGAAATGCTGATGAAAGTGTCAGGGATGATATTCACTAGTAAATACTAATGAGAAAAGTTGAGTTAAGGGAACAAGGTGATGTGTCCTGTTGTAGTGTATTAGTAAGTTAAAACCCCTTATTGTATGTTTAAAAAAATTATAATAACTGCCCACAGGACAAAGAAATAATAGGCACAAGCTAGAAATAAAAGTCACATTTTATAGCAAAAAGCAAAGAGAATATCCACATTTAAAGATATGTCATTATATATTTTTTAATTTTAAAATTTTTTAACCATTTTTATTGAAGTATAGTTAATTTACTATGTTGTGTAAATTTCAGGTGTACAGCATAGTGATTTAGTTATATATATATATATATATATATATATATATATATATATATATATATATATATATATATATATATATATATCTGTTAATCCCAAACTCCTAATTTATCTCTCCCCTCAACCCCTGCTCTCCCCTTTGGTAACCATAAGTTTGTTTTCTATTTCTGTGAGTCTATTAGAGTTTTCTCTGGATGTATGCTCAGGAGTGGGATTGCTGGATCGTATGGTAGCTCTATTTTTAGTTTTCTAAGGAACCTCCATACTCTCTTCCATAGTGGATGTACCAAGTGCCATTCCCACCAACTGTGTAGGGGGGGGTTCCCTCTTCTCCACACCCTCTCCAACCTTTACTGTCTGTGGATTTTTTGATGATGGCCTTTCTGACTGGTGTGAGGTGATACGTCATTGTAATTTTGATTTGCATTTCTCTAATTATTAGTGATTTTGAGCATCCTTTCATGTGTTTGTTTGCAATCTGTATATCTTCTTTGGAGAAATGTCTGTTTAGGTTTTCTGCCCGTTTTTTGATTGAGTTTCTTTTTTTGATATTATGCTGTATGAGTTGTTTGTATATTTTGGAAATTAATCTCTTGTCGGTAGCATCATTTGAAAATATCTTCTCCCAGTCTGTAGGTTGTTTTTTCATTTTGTTTAAGATATGGCATTATATTTTAAACTGAGGAATGTCTGCTTACTGTATTGACAAGGTACTGTCTACTCTCCACTTGATCCAATCAAAGATATTAAGAAGTTGTTCAGTAAAATCATTTGTTTTAGAACGACAAATTCCCATGAGACTATTTTTCTTTGGATTATATGTTAAAATGTATAATTTTAAAATATATAATAAAATTTAAAAATGGATATCATTTATTTATTTTTATATCTTTATTGGAGTATAATTGCTTTACAATGTTGTGTTAGTTTCTGTTGTACAACAAAGTGAATCAGCTATAAGTACACGTATATCCCCATATCCCCTCCCTCTAATCCTCCCTATCCCACCCCTCCAGGTCATCACAAAGCATTGAGCTGATCTTCCTGTGCTATGCAGCAGCTTCTCACTAGCTATCAGTTTTACATTTGGTCATGGATATATGTCCATGCCACTGTCTTACTTCATCCCAGCTTCCCCTTCCCCCACTGTGTCCTCAAGTCCAATCTCTACATCTGCGTCTTTATTCCTGCCCTGCCACTAGGTTCATCAGGACCAGTTTTTTAGATTCCATATATGTGCTTTAGCATACATTGTTTGTTTTTCTCCTTCTGACATACTTCACTCTGTATGACAGACTCTAGGTCCATCCACCTCACTACAGATAACTGAATTTCGTTTCTTTTTATGGCTGAGTAATATTCCATTGTATATATGTGCCACATCTTCTTTATCCATTCACCTGTCAGTGGGCATTTAGGTTGATTCCATGTCCTGGCTATTGTAAATAGTGCTGCAGTGAACATTGTGGTACATGTATCATTTTGAATTATGGTTTTCTCAGGGTATATGCCCAGTAGTGGGATTGCTGGGTCATATGGTAGTTCTATTTGCACAGCAAAGGAAACCATAAAGAAGATGAAAAAACAGACCTCAGAATGGGAGAAAGTATTTGCAAACGAAGCAACTGACAAAGGATTAATCTCCAAAATATACAAGCAGCTCAATGTCAAAAAAACAAACAAGTAAATTGCTACAGCCACTATGGAGAACAGTATGGAGGTTCCTTAATAAACTAAAAAATGGATATCATTTAGTTAGGAGAAGAAATGCTTGTTGGATTCTTACTACTGTTCTTCAGATATGTGAGGTTTCAATAAGAGGATGGGGAAATGGTGATTTTTTTTTTCTTTTTGAAAGTTATTGAAACAGAAGAATGTTAAGTACAGTAATACATTTTGAGAAAGAACACATGGTGACTATGAAAATATGTTATTGAGGAAGTAAGTAACCCTTGGTCCTTTGCTTTTTAACATATATGACAGTTTATGTAGAAATTTGCTTATAGGCAGAGAAATAAACTAAATTATCTACCAAGTCCCTTTGGGTTGGTTGATTGATCTGTACATAAAGAAATTTAATGTACTATTGGATTAACTTGCTCAATTTTCTTCTTACATATCAAATAGTTAGGCACTTATTTTATGTGCTTTGAACTGCAAATTTAATATGAAAAGGTATGGGTACAATGCCTTCCCCCCAAATGTTATTATGAAGCTAAAGCAATGGAACTTGTGAGAGACATTACTAAAAAGTGATAGAAAGAAACTAAGTCATAGCATCACACCTTCGCTCTCATAAAACTTGTAAAGTTGGCTTTTAAATGGCTGGAGCTCAAAGTGGCAATAAAGGGAAAGAAGATTATGCACTTTTATGAGTGTCCCAATGTAAGATGCAGTGGGATCAGAAAGTACTGAATTATGAAGGGTTATATTTTTCCCATGGCTCTTAGGAGAGTCATTGATTGTATCACTTAAAAAGTTTATTAATAGCTGGAGATTTTTGCATAGGATATAAATGAGTAAATGTGAGATGAGTCAATTATAACCGCTTTAATGGCAGGTGCAAGAGTATTATGCATTAACTACAAAGGAAGCTAATACAGTTATTAAAAACCACAGGCCCTTAAAAAGCTTATTACTCAGAATTCCAGAAGGAAGAAAAAAAAGAAAGAAGAAATTGAAAAAAACTACCAAATTAATTATTTGACTCATAATGTTATTTATTAAACATCAAATTTTATAGTGTAAAATCTTGTACCAATGTTTATTAAAATCAATTTCTAAAACATAAAAACTGTGTTTACTAAAAGTAACTTTTACATACGGTCCTATGCTCAGGCCTCTCATCTTTTCTTTCTATTTTTCCTCTCTTTTAGTCTCACAGCATCAGACTACGTGCAGATATTCTGCCTTTCTGTTTCATTTCCATGACATTCTAGCACAGTTATTCTAACCTATGTCCCCACTGCCACTGCTCTAGCTTAGATTTTCATTGCCTCTAATGAACACACACACAGACACACACACACAATTTTCCCCCTTCAATTAAAGGCTCTTATATATGTGCATTTCATTAAAATTAGATCTCTCTGACAATTTCTGATCACTCTATCTCATTATTTTATATTCCTGTAATATCCCTTTACCTATTCTCTACGATAAAGTATATAAATCCCATCCATTCAGATTTCTTCAAGAAGACTTCTAGAAGAAATATTCCATCTTTTGTTTTGAAACAATATTCTGCATTAAATATTTTTTTTACACTTGCCACATTCTACCTGTATTTCAATGCTATTTGTGCTTACTTCTGCTCTTAGGTTGCAAGTATGTAAGGTCATTGTTTTCATTATTGTATTTACCAAAAGAAGAGGTATTTAGTACGTTTGCTGAATTGCTTTGAAATGGCAAGATAGAAATTTATAGTTTCAACTTGGCAATTGCAGAGTAAGAGACAATTGAAAAAAATAGACCTTTGGTACTATTGTATCATTTAACAATATAAAAAATTAAATTGAGCACCTAAAATATTTTTTTGCACATATTCAAAAAACAATGATTAAGTATATATGCCATGCCAGGAACTGTGTCAGTGTTGGGATATAAAGACAGAGTTCAAATCTCCCCCCTAAGTGGGAAAATCAAGCATACCAGCAATCAGAGACAGTGTGATGTTACAAATATTTTACAGTGATACTGCCAGGCAGGAGATCCTCTGGTAGCATAGAGGAAGGGGTTCCTGTCTCAGTTTGGGCTATGGGGAACCCAGAGGAGTTCACAATGGCTTCACACATAAACTCCTGACATTTTAAACTCCCTGTCAGATAGGAATTCTGCTGAAGTAATCCATAATTTTAAAGTCCTCTGTAAATATTGCATCAGTCATCTTTAGACTATGAATCTTGAATAGCTACTGAAAGGGCAATTCAGTTGCTGAGGAAAGTGGGTAAATATTAAGAATACAGGCATCTTCAAGTTGATTTAAAAAATGGAAAAAGACTTTTTACCCTGTACAGAAAAGTCAACTGAAAATGGATTAAAGACTTAAATGTAAGACACAAAACTCTAAAACTCCCTGAAGAAAACACAGGGGAAAACCTTCTTGAATTTGATATTGGTAGGGGTTTCTCGGATTTGACACCAAAAGCACAGGCAACAAAACTAATAATAGGCAAGTGGGACTATATCAAACTGAAAGCTTCTATATAGCAAATAATCAACAGACTGAAAAGGCAAGCTATGAAATGATAGAAAATATTTGCAACCATCTATCTGATAAGGGGTTAGTATTCAAAATATATAGGAATCTCTTACAACTCAGTGACATAAACCAAATAGCCTGATTTTAAAATAGGCAAATAAATGAGCATTTCTCCAAGAAGACATACACTTGGCCAAGAAGTATATGAGGAGGTGTTCAACATTACTAATTACCAGAGAAATGAAAATTGAACCACATGAGCTATTATCTCACACCTGTTAGGATGCCCATTATATATATCTATATACACACTACAAATGTTGTGTTGGTGAGGATGTAGAGAAATTAGAAAACATATACACTGTTATTGGAAATGCAAAATGGTGTGGCTACTATGGAAAATAGTTATGGAGGTTTCTCAAGCAATTAAAAATATAACCACCATATAATCCAGCAGTACTACTTCCAGGTACATATCCAAAGGAACTGAAATTAGGATCTCAGAGAGATATCTGCACCCCTGTGTTATTTGTAGCATTAGTCACAATGGCCAAGATATGGAAGAAGTTGGAGTGTCCAACAACAGATGAATCAAGAAAGTGTGGCACATGTATGCAAAGGGTGTTATTCAGCCTTAAAAAAGAAGGAAATGTTGCCATTTGTGTCAACACAGGTGGCTCTAGAGGACTTTATGCTATGTGAAATAAGCCATTACAGAAGGACAAATACTGCATGTGTCCACTTATATAGGATCTCAAACAGTCAGACTCTTAGAGGCAGAGAATAGCATAGTGGTTGTCAAGAGCTAGGGGGAGGGGGAAGTGAGGAGTTTTTCCTTAATGGGTATAAAGTTTCAGTTATAGAAGATGAATAAGTTCTAGAGATCTGTTGTACAACACACTGCCTATATTTAATGGTATTGTGTACCTCAAAATTTGTGAGAGGGTAGAGCTCATGTTAAGTGTTCTTACCACAGAACACACACACGGACATTTTTGGAGGTGACAGATGTGATTAGTACCTTGATTTTGGTAATAGTATCATGAGTATGTGCTTATATCCAAACTCACCAAAATGTGTACATGAAATATGTGCAGGTTTTTGCGTGTCCATTATACCTAAATATTTGAAAAAAAAAGAGAAGAGTAGAGGTAGGGTATTTAATCCTGGTCTTCCCCCACTACGAGGCTACAGATTTGCGGGAGCTACATTTCTTCCCTGAAGGCCACAGATGCTGTTAGATGCATGTCCTCTGCAGCTGTCACTATAAGTACATCTTTCACAGGGTTCAGGGATGCTCTCCCCACTTGCTCCTTTACACTTTGGGGTAATAATTTCATGTAGCTAGCTCCTGGGAAACACCATCTTCCCTTGTTTATTTCTCTTAACTCTGCCAACAACTCAGTAAATAGTTTCTTTAGTCAACACTCCTCAATTAACCTATTTGAATGTGCCATCTGTTTCCTACTAGGGTCACGACTGAGTATAGTTCTATACATGTCTATTTGATTAAAATCATTAATTGTATTGTTACATTTTATATACCATCCTTTTATGTAGGCAGGTCAGTTGTCAAAAGCAAGGTCTTAAATGGTAAACATACTAATGGTAGATAAGCTAATTTACCATTTTAATTTCTTGGTGAATTGTTACTTTTATTATTATGTAACCATCCTGTTTATAATTCATTGCTTTTCATTGTTGTTAGTTCACATTATAAATTTTACATTTTGAGGTCTAATTTAATACAGTAAAATCCACCCATTTTTGTACAAGTTCTATGAGCTGTAACCACCACCACGATCAAGACTTACAGCAGTTTTATTGTATTCTTCTTGAACATTTAATTTTTCTTTTCTGTTGAAGTATAGTAGATTTGTAGTATTGTGTTAGTTTCAAGTGTACAGCAAAGTAATTCAGCTATATATATATATATATATATATATGTTTTATATTCCAGATAATTCATTGCTTTTCATTGTTGTTAGTTCACATTATAAATTTTACATTTTGAGGTCTAATTTAATACAGTAAAATCCACCCATTTTTGTACAAGTTCTATGAGCTGTAACCACCACCACGATCAAGACTTACAGCAGTTTTATTGTATTCTTCTTGAACATTTAATTTTTCTTTTCTGTTGAAGTATAGTAGATTTGTAGTATTGTGTTAGTTTCAAGTGTACAGCAAAGTAATTCAGCTATATATATATATATATATATATATGTTTCAAATTATATTCCAGTTTAGTTATTACAAAATATTGAATATAGTTCCCTGTGCTATATAGTCAGTCCTTGTTGCTTATCTATTTTAAGCATAGTAATTTGTATCTGTTAATCCCATACTCCTAATTTATCCCTCCCACTCTCTCTCTTTTGGTAAACATAAGTTTGTTTTCCATGCCTGTGAGTCCCTTTATGTTCTGTATATAGATTCATTTGTATTATTTTTTAGACTCCATGTGTAAGTGATATCACATAGTATTTGTCTTTCTCTGTCTGACTTACTTTACTTAGTATAATATTCTCTAGGTCCATCCATATCACTTCAGATGGCAATATTGCCTTCTTTTTTTAAGGCTGAGTAATGTTCCATTGTGTGTGTGTGTGTGTGTGTGTGTGTGTGTATGTGTATGTATATATACTACATCTTTTTAAGACAGTGTCTGTTGATGAGCATTTGGGTTGTTTCCATGTCTTGGCTATTATAAATAGTGCTACTATGAACACTGGGGTCCATGTATCTTTTCAAGACTAATCCCACTCCTGGGTATGTATCCAGAAAAACAAAACTTCTGCAAATTTTCTTACTCTTCTTTCTAGTCAACTTCCTTCTCTCAAACCTTTTCCTTGACAACTGTGACATGCTTTATGACCCTATAATTAATTGTCTTTCCCAGAATTTATGTAAGTCAAATTATGCCTTTTAAGTCTAGAGTTTTCACGTGGCTTAGTGTATTTGGGATTCACCCATGCTGTTGCATGTATCAGTAGTCTGTGCCTTTTTATTGCTGGGTAGTGTTCTGTTCTATGTATATATCATGGTTATGTATTTACCAGTTGATGGACATTTGGATTGTCTCTATATTTTGTTAATTATGAATAAAGTCATCATTAACATTTGACAAAAAATGTAAAAAGACACAGTACCAATTATTTGATATTTTGATAATTTTCAGAATATATATGCTATATATAATTATCTTATAATAATATATTAAGTAATACATATTTAAAAATCTATTAACATGCTACAAATATTCATTTCACTTAAATTATTAGACATTTGACATTAATCATAGTAAAGTTTTCAATGTGTAGCTATATATCAGTAACCTTATATCCTTTTTATTGAAACTGTTTCCAAAATAAGAAATTTTGTATATGTCATCACTGAAGAAAACTTAAGTAAAACTTAGTATAGGTATAGATTCTACAAAATACAGTAACAAAAAAGGAAAAATGCATGAAGTAAATCTAAATTGTATTGAAATTTGGGTCAGTTTGAGGCTCACAATGATGCAACCATGATTATGGTACTTCACTTCATACATAACAATGAAACGTAAGAATAGAAAAATTGTTAATGATATTTTCTTATAAACCTATCCCCTTGTTTCATTTGCATTATGAACTTACAAGAACAATTTTGAAAGGCCTAAGAAGGGAGAAACTGTGTTCCCAAACAAGTTCTTCAAACTACTATTCCTGAAATTAATCACAATGAGAAACTTTTGTCAAGACCAAGTTATTTATTTATTTTATTTATTTATTTATTTTTTTGCGGTACGCGGGGCTCTCACTGTTGTGGCCTCTCCCGCTGCGGAGCAAGCACAGGCTCCGGACACACAGGCTCAGCGGCCCTGGCTCACGGGCCCAGCCGCTCCGCGGCATGTGGGATCTTCCCGGACCGGGGCACGAACCCGCGTCCCCTGCATCGGCAGGTGGACTCTCAACCACTGCGCCACCAGGGAAGCCCAAGACCAAGTTATTTTTAACTATGCTTAGGTCACAACAATTATAAATAAGTTCTGCCCAGAGTTGCTAATTTGGTTTTCTTTCAAAGAAAGCATTTGTTGTTGTCAGTGTTTTGGGTTTTCACCATTCTAATAGGCAGTGATATCTCATTGTTGTTTCAGTTTTCATTTCCTTGATGACAAATTATTGAAAGCATTTTTCTTGTGTTTATTTGTCATCTGTATATCTTCTTTAGTGGGTGTCTGCTAAGCTCTTTGTCTCATTTAATCAGCTTGATTTATTTTTTATTGTTGACTTTTGAGATATTTTTGTGTATTTTGGCTTGAAAATACTTTCTCCCAGTTTATGGCCTGTCTTCTCATTCTCTTGACATTATCTTTTGCAAAGCATATATTTTTAAAAAATTTTAACTAAGTGCAGCTTATCAATTTTGTGTTTTCACGGACTGTGCCTTTGGAGTTTTGTCTAAAAAGTCATTGCCATAACCAAAGTAATCTAGGTTTTCTCTAGTGTTATCTTCTAGGAATTTTATAGTACTGCTTTTTGCATTTAGGTCTGTGGCCCATTTTGAGTTAATTTTTGTGAAGGATGTAAGGTCTGTATCTAGATTCTTTTTTTTTTTTTTTTGTGGATGTCCAGTTGCTCAAGTGCCATTGGTTGAAAGGATTATCTTTACTCCATTGTATTGCCTTTGCTTCTTTGTCAAATATCAGTCGACTCTATATATGTGGCTTTATTTCTTTTTAAAAAAAATTTTGACCCAGTGATCTATTTGTATATATTTTCACCAATACCATACTGCCTTGATTCCTGTAGCTTTATAGTAAGTCTTGAAGTTGGGCAGCATTGGTCACCCAACTTTGTTCTTCTGTTTCAATTGCCTACTCTGGGTCTTTTGCCTTCCTCTATAAACATTAGAATCAACTTGTTAATTTCTACAACATAACTTCCTGGGATTTGGATTGGGATTGCACTGAAGCTATAGATGAAGATGGAAAGAACTGACATCTTGACAATATTAAATCTTCCTAACCATGGACATGGAATATCTTTCCATTTATATAGTTCTTTGATTTCATTTATCAGATATTTGTAGTTTTGTTAATATAGATCTTGCACATATTTTGTTAGATTTATACCTAAGTATGTTATTTTGGAGAGTGCTATTGTCAGTCATATTGTTATTTTTTAATTCACATTTCACTTGTTCATTGTTGGTATATAGAAAAGCAATTGACTTTTGTATATTCACCTTGTATCATTTAACCTTGCTATAATTTTTTATTAGTTCCAGGAGGTTCTTGTTGTCATTGTTGTTGTTTAATTGTTTCAGATTTCTTACATAGAGGATAGGGACACAACCACGGAAACAATACCACAATAAAACTGTGTCATATTCTATACTTTTGCTTGGATGTTTTATGAAATAGTATGAAGGTTTATTTTCACATATTTATTATTTTAGCAAGAATTTATTGAAAGGTAGTATAGCAGCCTAATTAAAAATATGAACCCTACAATCGTACTGCCTAAAGGCTGAAGCAAGGAGAAATATTGATGGCAACTTGATGAAAAAGACACATTAATGACAAAGGAATGTAGAATTACAGACAGGCTTCTTATCAGAAACATTGCAAGAAGACGGTGGAATGACATTTTTAAAGGGCTGAAAAATACATACATACAAATCACATGCATGCCTACATACATAAGTATAATTTTCAGTCCCAAACTTTATACCCAGAAAAATTTTTCTCAAAAATGAGGGAGAAATAGACTTTTTTCAGGCAAAAAATAATTGGGAGAATACATTGCCGGCAGATCACCCTATAAGAAATGTTAAAAGAAGTTCTTCAGGAAGAAGTAGGTATATAATTTTAAAACTTGGAACAAAGTTCCAAGAAAGAAATGTTTTGGAAACATAATTAATAGAAAATAAAATGCATTATTTATACTTATCTTAATTGCTCTAATAATTGACTTATTAAAGGAAGGTTAGTATAAATGTACTGTGTCTTCGTAGCACATATAAAAGTAAAATATATGACAAACATAGCAGAAATTACATGAGGGAAAAATGCCAATATGCAGTTTTAAGGACTTTCTCCGATATGTGAAATGGTATAATGTTATTTGAAGGTAGACTCAAGTTATTAAAAAAATGTATATTGTAAACTATAGGGCAATGCATTAGTATTTTAAAAGGTATAAAAATTAGTCAATAGAGGGCTTCCCTGGTGGCGCAGTGGTTGAGAGTCTGCCTGCCAGTGCAAGGGACACGGGTTCGTGCCCCGGTCCGGGAAGGTACCACATGCTGCAGAGTAGCTGGGCCCGTGAGCCATGGCCGCTGAGCCTGCGCGTCCGGAGCCTGTGCTCTGCAACGGGAGAGGCCACAACAGTGAGAAGCCCGCGTACTGCAAAAAAAAAAAAAAGTCAATAGAGATGTGAGATAAAATCATAAAAATGCTCAGTTAAGTCCAGATAAGGAAGACTAGGTTAAAAGAAATGAAAAATAAATGTTACAAATAGAGAACAACTAGAAAGGGTGGTAGAATTACTTCAATTATGAATTGTAAGCTTTATAAAGATGACTTTCTTTTGGTGTGTCAGCTATATCCCAATAAAGTTGTTACAAGCAGACCTCAGAGATTGCAAGTTCAGTTCCAGACTACTGCAATAAAGCAAGTTACACAAATATTTTGGTTTCCCAGTGCATATAAAAGTTATGTTTAGACTATACTTATAGTCTATTAGGTATGTAATAGCATTATGTCTAAAAAAAGATATATGTACCTAAATTTAAAAAATCCTTTATTGTTAAAAAAGCTAACCATCTGAGGGACTTCCCTGGTGGTGCAGTGGTTAAGAATCCGCCTGCCAATGCAGGGGACAGGGGTTCAGTCCCTGGTCTGGGAAGATCCTACATGCCGTGGAGCAGCTAAGCCTGTGTGCCACAACTACTGAAGGCCACATTCCTAGAGTCCACGCTCCACCACAAGAGAAGCCACTGCAGTGAGAAGCCCATGCACCGCAGTGAAGAGTGGCCCCTGCTCACCGCAACGAAGACACAACGCTGCCAAAAGTAAATTTATATATATAAAAAAAAGAAAGCTAACCATCTGAGCCTTCATTGAGTCATAATCTTTTTGCTGGTAGAAGGTCTTGCCTTGATGTTGATGGCTGCTGACTGATCAGGGTGGTAGTTGCTGAAGGTTAGGGTGGCCATGGCAATTTCTTAAAACAAGATGGAGTTGGAGTTTGACACATCAACTGACTCTTCCTTTCACAGAGAATTTCTCTGTACCATGTGATGTGTTTTGCGCACAGTAGAAGTTCTTTCAAAATTGGAGTCAATCCTCTCAAACCCTGCCACTGATTCATTAACTAAGTTTATGTAATATTTTAAATCCTTTGTTGTCATGTCAATAATCTTCACAGCATTTTCACCGAGTAGTTTCCATCTCAAGAAACCACTTTCTTTGCACATCCCTAAGAAGCAAATTCTCATTCTTCAAGTCTTATCATGAGATTGCTTCAATTCAGTCACATCTTCAGGCTCCACTTCTAATTCTAGTTCTCTTCCTATTTCCACTGCATCTGAAGTTCCTTCTTTCACTGAAGTCTTGAACACCTCAGAGTCATCCATGAGGGTTGAAATCAACTGCTTCCAAATTCCTGTTCATGTTGATATTTGACTTCTTCCCTTGAATCATGAATGTTCTTAATGGAAGGTAGAAGCTGAATCCTTTCCAGGTTTTCAATTTACTTTGCCAAGATCTATCAGAGGAATCACTATCTATTGCAGCTGTGGCCTTAAAAAATGTATTTCTTAAATAATAAGACTTGAAATTTGAAATTACTTTTTGATCTGTGGACCTACAGAATGGATGTGGCGTTAGCAGGTATGAAAACAACATTAATCTTGTACATTTCCATCAGAGCTCTTGGGTGACCAGGTGCATTGTCGATGAACAGTAATATTTTGAACGGAATCTTTTTTTCTGAGCAGTAGATGTCAACAGTAAACCACCTTGTAAAAGAATGCGCTGCCATACAGGCTTTGTTGTTCTATTTATAGAGCACAGTCAGAGTAGATTTAGCATAATTTTTAAGGGCCCTAGGATTTTCAGAATGGTAAATAAGCCCTGGCTTCAACTCAACCTCACCAGCTGCATTAGCCCCTAAAAAGAGTGTCATCCTGTCCTTTGAAGCTTTGAAGACAGGCAGTGACTTCTCTCTAGCTTTGAAAGTCCTAGATGGCATCTTCTGGCAGTAGAAAGCTGTTCTGTCTACATTGAAAATCTGTTGTTTATTGTAGCCACCTTCATTAAATGATCTTAGTTCGAATTTCTGGATAACTTGCTGCAGCTTCTGCATCAGCACTTGCTGCTTCACCTTACACTTTTATGTTATGCAGATGGCTTCTTTCCTTCAGCCTCATGAACCAACCTCTGCTAGCTTCAAACTTTTCTTCTGCAGCTTCCTCACTGCTCCCAGCCTCCATAGAATTAAAGAGAGTTAGAGTCTTGCTCTGGATTAGGCTTTGAATTAAGGGAATGTTTTTTGTTGGTTTGATTGTCTATCTAGACTACTAAAACGTCCTCATATCAGTAATAATTCTCTTTCCTCTTCTTATCATTTGTGTGATCACTGGAGTAGCACTTTTAATTTCCTTCAAAAACTTTTCCTTTGCATTCACAACTTGGCTAACCATTTGGTGCAAGAGGCCTAGCTTTCTGCCTACTTCGGCTTTTGACATGCTGTCCTCACTAAGCTTAATCGTTTCTAGTTTTTGATTTAAAGTGAGAGATGTGACTCTTCCTTTCACTTGAATACTTAGAGGCCATTATAAGGTTATTAAATGGCCTAATTTCAACAGTGTGGTATCTCAGGAAATAAAGAGGCTGAGGAGAGGGAGAGAGATGGGAGAATGGCCAGCTGGTGGAGCAGTCAGAACACACACATTTATAGATTAAGTTTGTCACCTTGTATGGGCATGGCAGCAATGGCACCCCCAAACAATTGCAATAGTAACATCAAAGGTCACTGATTACAGAGCACCATAAAAAATGTAATAATAATGAAAAAGTCTGAAATATTATAAGAATTACAAAATGTGACACAGAGACACAAAGTGAGCAGATGCTATGGGAAAAATGGCACCAATTGACTTGCTAGACACAGGGTTGCCACAAACCTTCAGTTTGTAAAAAGATGCAATGTCTGCAAAGTACAACAAAGCAAAGTGCAATAAAATGAGGTGTGCTGTGGGACTTCCCTGATGGCACAGTTGTTAGTATAAAGTGATGCTTAGAGAGTAATTTATAGCATTGCATTGAAACTAATGTTAAACAGGAGAAAGATCTCATATTAGCAATTTAAGCTTATACCTTAATAAAATAGAGAAAGAAAATTCAATTAAACTTAAAGCAAAGAAAGGTATATAATAAATATAAGAGAAGAAATAAAATTGAAAACACAAAACAAAAGCTGACTTTTTTGAGATCAATAAATTGATATATCTCTAAGCTACACTGACAAAGATAAAGAGAAAACATCAACTATAAATATTAGGGATTAAAGAGAAGTCATTACTATTATACAAACAGACTCTGAAAGGATAATAAGGAAATACTAAGAACAACTCCGTGCCCATAAATTCAGCAGTTTTAGAGCCAGGGGACCAATTCTTCAGACACAAACTACTAAAACTCACTCAAGAAAGAATAATCTGAACCTCTGTATATCTATGAAAGAAATTTAGTCTGAAAGAAATTTAAAAGCTTCCATAAACAAGGTCTCCAGGCACAGGTGGTTTCACTGGCAAGTTATACCAACCATTTATGGTGGAAATATTACCAATCCATGTAATCTCAGCCTGACAGTAGAAGCAGCCATGGTAGGGAGTGGGGGAGGGAATGGAACTAGAGATGGTGATAAAAACGCAAAGCAATTTAAAAGAAAGCTTTCTTCTTCTAACCAACAGATTCAAATTCTTAGAATACTTCAAATTTGAGAGATGTGTTTTGCTTTTTTCTCAAATCTGCCAAAACTATAGTATTGCACTTGCTTTGACTATTCGGAATGATTTTCCATCGTATTCCTATAATTTAACTTCTTATTTTATTCAGATCTCTGCTCAAATGTCACCTCCTCAGAGAAGCTCTCCCTGAAATCCTGTGTAGAATAGTCATCTTGCAACATTTTCTTATCATTTAATTGACTTTATTAGACGTCAGTGTACTTATTATCTGAGATCAAAGTGTATAGTTATTATTTTCACTCGTTTATGCTGAAAGTCAGTGATTTCCACCTGATTTGACTGTCTAAGAGGTGTCATGTTTTTTTTCATCACTATCCATGTTTTTCTTTCTTATTTCCATATTTTGGTTTAAGTGTATAGGTAAACTATGCAGATACAGTGGGGCTATATTTTGGTCCTAAGTGTAGGAAAATGGTAACCAGACTCACACAGTAACTTTATTTATTTTTATTGGAATAAAATTGCTTTACAGTGTTGTGTTAGTTTTTGCTGTACAGTGAAGTGAATCAGCTATATGTATACCTATATCCCCTCCCTCTTGGAGCTCCCTCCCCCCCCATCCCACCCATCTAAGTCATCACAGAGCACCAAGCTGATCTCCCTGTGCTATACAGCAGGTTCCCACTAGCTATCTATTTTACACATGGTAGTGTATTTATGTCAGATAGATGAGGTGACTTTACAAATTGATCTGAAGATTCAGTATTAAATTTGGGATTCATGGGTCATTTTCAGTAATGGGGAAACTCTATGTTGCCCCCAGTACTTTTCCCTGTATGGCTATAAGAGTTTGCCTAAGCAACAAACTAATATTTACTAAGAACTAGTTGTATGTCTAACGTTGTCTCATGTGCCTTTTATGTGGTAATATTATTTATTTTGAAAATACACTGTAATGTCTCTCTAATTCATGTGGTGAGGAGGGTCCTGTAGGAACAAATGAAGGATAATGCGTATTAAGCAACATCATACTCCAGCATACATTTTATATAATTTATAAATACCAGGAAGATATTAAGCTGTATGTGCATGTGTGTGTGGGTGTGTATACTGTACCTGTGTAAGATGCTTTAAACAAACAATTGATCACATTGAAGAGGAAGATATTTCAAAGAGAACCCACACAAAAGGGGTAGGTTCTGCATTCAAAAACCATCAATGCTGGGAAATGAAGTGTCCTTCAGTGTTAAGGATCAACTAGTGTCAGAGCCTAAGGAGACAAGCATTGAGGTAGAAGGTGAAGGTGCTGTTTGACACGTCATCCACACAAAAACTGGAAATCATCACTTCTACTCTGTGGGAAATTACCTATTCTTTGTGGCCCATGTTGTTTTAATGTACCACTGTGTTTTCATTCTTGTCACTGTCTCACAGTTCTTTTAATCATTACTGTCTTCAAATACTTGATATCGTAATTTTATCTATATTTCAAGAGCTGTCATTATGCCCCTAGATTTCAATGTTCATATAGATATTTATAGCTTTTCATTATCTTGACGTCTTCATGTTAAATGACTTTTCTATCCATCCCATTTTAGCAAGATATGACCACATTCTAGAATTTACAATTATCCAAATCTGCTCCGATACTCAGACCTTGATTAAAAATGCCACTGTCAGGGCTTCCCTGGTGGCACAGTGGTTGAGAGTCCGCCTGCTAGTGCTGGGAACGCGGGTTCATGCCCCGGTCCGGGAGGATCCCATGTGCCGCGGAGCAGCTGGGCCCGTGAGCCATGGCCGCTGAGCCTGCGCGTCCGGAGCCTGTGCTCCGCAGCAGGAGAGGCCACAACAGTGAGAGGCTCGTGTACTGCAAAAAAAAAAAAAAGTAAAAAATGCCACTGTCTTAAATTCAATGCATTTTTCTTTTTATTATTCATTTAGTTACCCACACCAGACCATTTTCCATCCTAATGTTTTTATCCCTCTCTATCCAAGAGTTCCCAATGCTTTTTTCCTTATTGTGTCTATCCATATGCCAGTGACTCCCAAATCTGTATCTCCAGCCAAGACTTTTTTTACCATGTATTTCTTTTTTTTTCTTTTTTTTTTTTTTTTGCGGTATGCGGGCCTCTCACTGTTGTGGCCTCTTCCGTTGCGGAGCACAGGCTCCAGATGCGCAGGCTCCGCGGCCATGGCTCACGGGCCCAGCCGCTCCGCGGCATGTGAGATCCTCCCGGACCGGGGCACAAACCCGTGTCCCCTGCATCAGCAGGCGGACTCTCAACCACTGCGCCACCAGGGAAACCCTACCATGTATTTTAAAAACAAATACTTATAAGATAATAAAAGCTCATTTTCTGCCTTCTGCAGAGTTTATGTAAATTTCCAGACGGGGCTTGGTGACCGTGGAGAGGGAGGAAGGTGATGTGAAAACACAGATGAACCTGGGCTCCACGCCAGGCTGTGCCAGTTGAACAGTAACCTTGGGCACTTCCATCAACCTCGCTAAGGCTTCATTTTCCTTATCCTTAAATTAAATAAAATACTACACATCATTGTGTTAACTGTGGGGATTAAAGCAAATAATTTAAAGTCTGTAGTGACATAGAGTCAGTCCTCAGTGAGAGTGATTTCTATTCTTAGTTTCTCCTGAGACACCTGTTATTTTTGTGAAGCAGGGGAGTGTGTCCCAGCATGATCTGTTTCATTAGGGTGGGCTGACTTTGCTCTGCAGCTGCACCCACTCAGGTTATGCAAGAGGACCTGGTACATTGATCGCCCCTGATCTGCCCACAGCTTCTCGCAGAGCTGAGGGAGCTAGTATAGTTGTATCTGGGCTGAGAAATATAAAAGGACAATAAGCTCTAGCTGATTTTATTGCCTTTTGTTCTCCATTGTTTCGATTTTATTAAAAAAAAAAAAAAAGTTTCTTTCCAGGACTTAATTAGTAGGAAGAAGCAAAGCAAAGTAATTCTTGGGCAGCATGGAAGAACATAAAATCAGTTGTGTCACAAGACTTAACCAGATGTTCAAGAATGATCCAGAAAATTATCTATATGAAATTTAATTAAAAGATATTTGAAAATGATATTGGTTAAAGAGAGCCTATGGTGGCTATGATGGTTATTCCACTTAATACCTAAGACATAAGAATAAAGATAAATCAGTTATCTTTATTTCCAAGTTTCAAATAAGTTTAGGCATGCACTGAGCCAGTACTAATGACATATTAATTTTCTATACAGTACAACATACAAGAAGCCAGTAGTGATTTTATTAATATAAAAATAGCAACCATTATATAGTTTTTTATATTTCATTGACTGAGCTTGATTTTTTTCCCTAGTTTTTATAGACTTTGTCACAAACATTGACTAGAAGCAGCTCTTAACCACAGAAGACAACACACACTATTAGTTATTTCATGCTGTTATATTACCGTTATCTATGAAGTTAATAACTTGAAAAATAAAAGGAAATCTGTAATATAATGAAAAACTGCCCAAATTGGATTATTTGTCATTTATTTATGTTTTAAATAGCCTGCATTTATATAAACTCATAATAGAACTATTATTAAATTCATAAATTATTCTTAGTTTTCAAGGCAGATTTTGCAAAAGAAAAATATATATGCATATTATTTTTGCCATATTAAAGAATATATATATACTATAATATGTATATATAATATATATATTATAATGTCTTACAGGAATCACTTTTTAAAATTGCTAATGGGAAGGACTTCAGATTTGTAGGTCATGTAAGGACACATATTTGCTGATGTAATAAGGAATTTGGCCCTCATTCAAATGACTCCACTTAAAAACTTCGTAAGTAATTAATTGTATTCATTAATTCAAGACACAGTAATTGGAAGCAAGTCAGAGGAGGAAATTTTTCTAGGTGTTCGGCACACAGAAATTAATACATCAGTGTTCTTGTCCTTAAATTATTATAGTATTTTGGGACTGACAAATGCATGAGCAATTTATGTCTCAATGGTGTGATAAGTATAATTTCTTCATGTATAAAATGGGGATAACAATATTGTATTCCCTTCAATGAAATCAAGTAAGTAAAACTTGAGCATAGGGCATGTTAGGAGAAGATGCTCACTTATGGTTTATATTAGAGATGTGTGTATAGCTCTAGCTTATACAGAGATGGGTGACTCAGTGGAAGGCACAATAAGAGAAAACTGAATACAGTACAATGAACCTCTCCCCAATCCTTGGAGTCATTGTTCATTTTTCTCTTGTTCTCATGGTCCACTTACATTCTGTGAGTAAATCCTGTTGCATGTACCTTCTCCCTGTAGGAACTATTTTACACTTAGCAGGGAGAATAATCCTGTTAAAATGTAAATCCGTGTAGGCAACTTCTCTTCACCAAACTATCAAAGGTTCACTCCTTTTTCAGAGCAAAAGGTAAAAGTCCCTACCTACACGGAGGTTTGTGATTTACATCTTCCTCCTTCACGGTTTCAACTCATTTCCAACCTCTTTCCTCTGTATTCACTCAAAGCATTCTGGTCTTCTTACTATTTCTTGACCATAAACACCTCCTTGTCAAGGCATCTAACCTGCTAAGCTCACTACCTGGATGCTCTTCCTACAGGCATCTGCATGGCTCCCTCTGTTGAGTAACCTTTCTTTAATTGTTACATTCTCATCATGACCTTGCAGAACTGCTTTATTGTAAATTGTCAATCCTCTCCTCCCTGAAACCTGTAGTGGTTTTTGTCTTTTGCTGCTTTATTTTTTCCCATAATACTTACTTACCATCACTTGATATTCTATATAGTTATTTATCTGTGTACTATTTCTCATACTGAAATATAGGCTCCACAATAGCAAGGAGTTTTGTATCTCTTCTTTGCTGCTGTATCACCAGCAATGAAAAATAGTGCTTACCGTGTAGTACCCAGTATATTCTTTCTGAATTAAAGGAAAAGTGAGTAGGTGATAATAAAAAAAATGACTAGGCATTTACCAGAGGGGCAAGGGAGGAAGAACAGATATTTTAAGCAAGAAATAGTGAATGCAAAGTCAAAGACATCCAACAAGATGACACTGTAAGAATTTCTCCATATAAGAGAAGAAGCAAATGAGGTTGGAGCGAGAGCAAGGGACAGGGCTTCTCGAATCATAAATCTCATACCTTATCTAAGCTTCCTTCGTTTTAGAACCGGGAAGATTGTGATAATAGTACAATTATATATACTTTCTGATTTTAAATGGCTGTCCTTTAGCCCTTGCCTATGGCTTACCTACACACTCGTGTTATCTTGCTAATTTGAGGAGAAATAGTTAAGCAGGTATTTCATAAGCTTCTTAACCAAGAAACAATAATAATTCAACAGCATACCTTCTGGGTATGTTACCTGTGAGAAGACAGTAAATTAAGAACTATATTCAATCTTCAAATATATTTATTTGAGGTTTATTAGTCTTTCAGAATTAGAACATCATTTAGCTTTTACAAATATTCTCTAGAGATTAAAGTAATTCATAATAAAGGTCACCACGTAAAGTTGAAGGGCACATTTTCATTAACATTTTAAATTATGTGCTGGTATATTTAACAAAACTGAAAAGACAGCTTAATAAAAGCTTACTCTATTTTCCAAAGGCCAATTTACTACACATACTTTTAAATTTTCATATTTACATTACACTATAATTGTAATGATTTAAGAACTACTAGCAGCAGAAAGAAGCAAAGAACTTGTAAACATAAAATGCAAAATATTTACACAATGAATAACATTCAACTACAAAAGAAGCTCTTTTCCTCATCTGTTTGTTTTGATAAAGGATATGTTTAGAAGAGGTGGATAGTACATATGGGCAAAGTGCAACTTTAAACAATTGTCTAATAAACTTGGTCAAATTAGTTTTGCCGTGTAAACTTCTGGTTAAAATACCTGTATTTACCTGTCTCCTCTTTCTTGCTCTTCTTTTAAGAACAGTATATTTACTAGTAAGAGAAGTTGTTCTAATTCCTGTTCTGCCACTACTAGTTGTGCAAACCTGAGCTATTACTAGGGTTGGTTTGAGGGAAAATGTGACACTGTATGAAAAATATTGCATCTTAAGTGCTGAATAAATATTATCCTTCCTTATTCTAGAATTCTCCCCTACTCTCCCCCCACCCCCAAACTGCTCTTTTCCTCAAGATATTCCTTACAGATAGGAAACAAATTCAGTCATTAACCTACTATCATTACCTCCTGGTATAATTTGGTTTTAAATGAACATGTCTTTTTTTTTTTTTTTTTTTTGATGCGCGGGCTTCTCACTGTTGTGGCCTCTCCCACTGTGGAGCACAGGCTCCGGACACGCAGGCTCAGCGGCCATGGCCCACGGGCCCAGCCGCTCCGCGGCATGTGGGATTCTCCCGGACCGGGGCACGAACCCACGTCCCCTGCATCAGCAGGCAGACTCCCAACCACTGCGCCACCAGGGAAGCCCATGAACATGTCTTGATTGAGTGATATAGATGGAATTATGATGATGACAGCTAACAGTTAGTGAGTACTTAATATTTGCCAGACACTGGTCTATGTATTTTCTTATATAAATGTGTTTAATTTTTTTAGTAACCTCTTGAGTAGGTATAATTATTATTTCCATGTGATAGGTAAGGAAACGGAGACATAGTTTAAGTTTTTCTTTCACAGTCATACAACCTCTAAGTGACAGAACTGGAATTTCAATACATGAAATTCAACTCTGTAGTCTATGCTTTTGAGTGCTTCATTCACTCTAGGGAGAGGATGGATATTACCTGCAGTAGAACCTACTATTCTCGAGAGAGGGAGATATTATATTTTCAGTGTGTCTGAGAAAAGCCATCCAGATACACTTATTTAACCATTAAGTTCATCACTATTTATTCTAATAATACAGTTATTTTCTTTAAGTGTTATTTAATTATCATTGCTATAATGTTCTACATAATTGCCCAGCATTATTATTTAGTTTTCATAGGCACTATAATTTCTTAAACAAATCAGAAGATCTCCAAGGACAGTTTTGATACATGTTAGAGTACACTTAAGATATTCATTACATCTTATTTATTTTTCTGGGCAAAAATAATGTTGAATGGGGGGAGATCTCCATATTTATGTTGTTTAGAAAAACAAAAATCTTGTCCTTTTGCTTTCTTTTGGCGGGGGGGGGCTTAAGTTCCAAATACTTTTCTTATATCTTCCATAAAAACTTGAAAGATATTTTATATAGCCTGTGGGCTCCAAAATATTTTTGACAGGCAAAAATGAAAAGAAAATTTGGTGAAGCATTTTTTCTAAGCTTGGGTTCTGGGCTGTTAGACTTTGAATAATGAGGCCAAGGCAGCAATTTCAACCTCCACATGGCCCCTTAGGCCCCTCTCTGCCACAGTGTCACAGGCAACAAACTCATGCTCTAATCAAGATGTGAGCTCCCATGTCCAGGGCAAGCCCATCTGCTTCTCTGATTTTTCTTCTTGTGCTCAGCCAACTCCCAGAAGATAATAGTTCTGGGCTATAGGAAAGAATTGTGTCACTACTTCCTAAGCTACAATTTTCAACATGTGGCTCATGCCAGACCATGCTCAAGTGTCTGGATGCAATTCCAGATCCAGTCAGGAGGGTGAACTGCTAATATGGAGAAGAGACCTATTTATGCACACTAACTTTATATATTCAGGACGAAGAGTTGATACCATAGCCAATGAGTACAAAAACCTAGGTCCACATTCCAGATAAACAGCAACAATTTGTCCAAATTAGGAAAAAAAATCATGGCTGGGAAGTTGATTAAGTCAAAGCCTAGTCAACAGTGGCTATGAGATGCATTTAGGCAGAGGACCAATTCTAGTAACTGGGAGAGGAACTAATAAAATTGGCAGTAACTCAATCCTAGGAAGAAACAGGCACAGGGACACAGGGAGGAAAGATGAAATCTAGGGTGAATAGGGCATAGTGGAGAGCTTGGTGGTTAGTAATGAATTGAAATAGAGAGGTTGATTCCCTCTGGACTTGTTTTCTAGGCAGGTATATAGATGCCCTGCACACTCAGGATTTACCTTTACCTGAAGTCAGTTCTTAGCATCTTGATGGCCAAGTCTTGTGGAGGGCCAAGTAAATTTGAAGAAATGGACTAAAACTAACAAAAACTTATTTTATTTGGATTGAGATGACCTTCCTCCTTACTGGTGGAAGAGAAGATTTATATTTCAGAATAAAAAGGTGCCCTCATCCCAGTTTCACACCTTCTCCACCAGAAATTGAGAGTTGGTAGGAAAGTATCCTTCCAAGTTTAGGGCTGTCTTTTATTCGTATATACAGAGAGGACAATAAGTTGATTTTAAACTTGGAAATAAGACTGAGCGGGTGGCTTTTCTATGTTTCTGTGTGCTCAGGATCTGAAGTTCTACTTCCCTCTTATTGAGCAGTGGACCCAGGTGAAAAATATTCACATCCTGCTGATATCTGTGAAGATTTACAAGCCTAGGGAGAGGTTCCTAGACTAGAAAGAGTTGGAGGACAGTAGGACTGGTAAAATGATAGAGGAGGTTAAAGGGACGTAGACAAACAAAAAGGTAGGCCTATGAAGGAGAATAAAGTAATCCTGGGGAAAGGACAAAAACACTTGCATGTGAAAACACCTAGAAAAGAAGATAACTTCTCAGTATTCAGGCAAAGGGATATGCGAGCCAGGATACGTGTATCATGGATATATTACGTGATACATCCCCAGTGCTGACCACCTGTCCTGACACACATCCTAGCATCAGCAGGCTAGTGAGATCCCTCAGCAATGGCCACAGGAAGGCAGAAATTTGCAGGTTTCACTCATTTGAACTATAAACTGGTACAGCTGTTTCTCTGATTGTTTTCCTTGGTTAAGTCACTTCCCCTTTCGGCACTTATAATCCTTTGCTTAGTTTTGTTATTTATTTGTCATGACTCATAATGAAGATGATACGTTAAAAAATATTTACTTTTCTACGTTATGTTCAGGATTATTCTTTAATCTGCCAGAGTCATCCATTTGCTTCAAAAATAAATAAATAGGATGCGTAGGAGGAATTCTACGAGGAGGAAGGAAAAACTACATTTACCTTTTGATATCTAGAGTCATATTTCGGCAACAGTCTTGAAAATCAAGCTTTTTCAGACTTTCTTAGTTCACTCATATTCCATTGACACATTTCTCGTTGATTAGATCATAGCAATTTAGTAACCTCAAGCTGTGGTAATAAGAAGTAAGGATATGAAATATTAGAAGTCCCAACCATGAGTGAAGGGAATAAAAACCTATTAGTTCTGAGTCCCAGAAACTGTGGGAAAGGTAGAGGGTCAAACCAGTGAAACACAGTGCTGATCTCCTGGAACACAGAGGTGGGTTCAAAGGCTGAGGAGGAAAAGCTCAGAGCAGCTGGGCGTTAGCCTGCTTTCCTCATGGAAGCCTGGGAAGAGCCGGCTGTGCAAGGTGGCTTTCTTCCCAGATGAGGGCTGATAGCACAGCAGTTGTAGCGGCCACAGCGTGTAGCATCCAGATGTGTAAGTCTGATTCAATGTTCCTGGTGCATCACAACCTATGTGGCCAAAAAACAGAACTGGAAGTTTGATTATGTCTACGGAGGCCACGTAAATGTGCTTCTCCTATTTCTTGCTTTTGAGAGCGTAATTGAAGGGCACCCCCAACCACTGACACTCTATTTGCCACTGACTTTTTACCGAGTCCACATGTTCACAGGCTGCGCCCAGTCAAAGACTGAGCGTGGAAAGGGGTACTAAGGCAGGCCTACTTCTGTGAGATGACAGGTACCGCCAACAGGCAGCTTCAGCTCAAGGACTCCCCATGGGCATGGCCCAGACATTCTTAGAACTGCATTGTGATGTACTCTTCCACGAAATCCCCCCCCTTCCTCCTCTCCTTTTCAGGGGGCAAATTTGCATGATAGCCTAAAGGGTCTCCATGTTCCCTCTCCTCCCATGCAAAAGACAAATGGCTGCATCTGGAACCCCATACCACAAAGAAGGAAGCACAATGCCTGGTAGACTGCCTTGAGTTTTGGAGGCAACACATTCTGTACAGGAAATTCTGCCACTTGTGAGTGAGTCTCAGAGCGTGAAAGGCTGTGCGACAGATCTGGGTCTTGAGGAAAACAACCCTGCCAGTGACCATAAAAGCCAGTGAAACCCATAGTGTCAGAAATGTCAGTGGTAGGAAACAATGCGATGAGTAACCCCAAAGGGAGAAATAGAATGCAGGCCCCTGAGATTCTGGAGTGAGGCTGAGAATTAGACACCTCTTGACAACCAGCTTCAGGCATTTTACTGGTTCCTGGAAGATACAGAATACTTGATGATAACCACCCTACAACCATGCATCTGGAACTTCACACTGTGACTTAGGGTCTGTCAGTCATGAAATTGGACAGGCCTATATACACTCCATCACAAGAGAGTCCACCATCAAGCTTGACTAGGACCAGAGACACAAGGAAGCCATAGAAGCACAAGGTAGCCTAGATCTCCATGTCATCCACCACAGTTACCCCAAGGCCCCTCCCCTGGCTTATACCCATGACCATATGGGGAGGTCCCTTATAATCAGGTAAAAGAGGAATAAAAGTCCTATGTTTGGATAATGGATGGATTGGCTCTATAAGTGGGTGCTAGCTGGTGATGAACTATTTTTGCATCGTAGCTACATGCAGGAGTGACCTTGAAAGATAGAAGTGAGGAAAAAATCTTCTCCATGGATGGAGGTAGTGGTAAGGGCACATGATCATCTACTTTGTATGGAAAGAGCAGTGGCCTGTGGTGAGAATATATATTGATTTTTGGATAGATAATGGTACGGTCAATTAAAGGATCACACATGAAGTCTGGAGCCACAGCCTGTGGGTGGACATGGGAGTGGACACAAACTGTGGAGTATTTTACATTTTAACACCCATGAGAAAGCACTCACCAAGAGAAAACATTGAACAACTAAATATAAATGTCTGGGCTACTTGATGTTAGCCAGCTTTTGTCATCGGCCACAATGAAACTGGCAAAATGGCACAGGAGTAAATTGATTATGAGATGCGGGCAGACTACACACAGCCGAGAGGACCAAACTTTTTCCTCAACACCAAAGAGGGAAATGGAGAGCAGAAGAGGCATAAAATTTGGAATTAAAATTTACACTGAATTTAGTTGTCCCTCTACTTTCCCTCCCTATCCCACCAGCCAGCCTGTTACTCTGGGACTTGGGGTTTGTAATGAAGCTGATTGTAGCAATTAGAAAAGATGATGGGTTGTATTTCCTTTTACAGCTATGCATTGAGTTAATTTGTGAGCCTTCTACACATAAATTCCAGATAGTAAGATGTTAACATATACTGAAGTTAACATATAACTTCCTAAAACATATACTGTTTTCATTCATTGATTGCCACAAATTTCCTATTCCTGACTTGATTTTTTTCAAGATACTCCATAATCTTGCCCTACCCTACTGATATCTATTTTCCTTCAAATATCCTATGACAATTTTCACTACTACCTAGAAAGTCTCTGCTCTGCCTAGATCGGTGTCTTCAGTGTTCCATGGATGCAATAATCTTGCTAACAGCAATAATCACTTAACTTATAGCCCAAATGCTTGGGTTATGATGCCTGCATATGAACGTTGTGACCTGGGGCAATTAAGAAATATTCCTGAGCTTCAGATTCTCTTTCTGAAAAATGGAAATTCTAATACTTTCTTTACGTATGTATTGAATTGTTGTAAAGATCAAAATTAAACAAGATAAAGGATAGGCAAGCACACTGTAAAGTGGAAAATGCTAAGTAAATGTAATTCACTGTTATCATTAAACATCCTTCTCCAGTTATTTTAAGCTTTGGGTGCTCAATCTATATGTCAATGGCCAAGTATCACATCATCCCTGAAGACTGCCCTTTTCCTCTAGACTTATTGGAAACATCTGGAGAACTTTGAAAGTGCATAGTGATGTCTTGTCCTCCAACAACCCATTATATGAGAAACTCAGGTGGTGAGCCTGAGCATCAGTATATTGTAAATATTCCCCCATGACCATAATGTATAGCCAGGATTGACCCTCAAGTGTGGTCTGTATCCTAGGAGCACCTGGTAACTCATTAGAAATGCAAATTCTTTGGCCCTAACCCAGGTGATTGGAGACTCAGCTGGAGGGTGTAGGTGTGGAATGAACGCAGTAGTCTCTGTTTTAACAAAACTCTAGGTGATTCTAATGCACATTAAGATTTGAAAACCACTACTTTTTATTGGATTGGCCAAAAAGTCCCTTTGCTTTTCAAGTAAAAATAAAAGACATTTTTCACCAAGAACTTTATTGAACAACATATTCACCATTTTGTTCCACTACCTTCTACCATTTTTCAGGCAACTTCATAATAAGCCATCTTCCTAAAACTTTTTATCTTTTTGAGCAAAGAACTGTACCAGGTGCCATTTACAGTCTTCCAGGGAATTGAAATATTTTCATAAGAGTATTTTGTAAAGACTAAAATAAATGGAAATCCAAAGGTGCAGTGTCTGGTAAATATGATAGATGAATCAGAACTTCCCAGCCAAGCTGTAACAGTTTTTGCCTGGTCATCAAAGAAACATGCGGTCCTGGCGTTATCCTGATGGATGATTATGCGTTTTCTGTTGACTAATTCCGGACACTTTTCATCGAGTGCTGCTTTCAGTTGGTCTAACTGGAAGCAGTACTTGTTGGAATTAACTGTTTGGTTTTCCAGAAGTAGCTCATAATAGAGGACGCCCTTCCAATCCCACCATATACACAACATTGCCTTCTTTGTATGAAAACTGGCATTTGGTGTGATTTGTGGTGGTTCATTTTACCTGACCCGCGATCTCTTCCATTTCACATTGTTGTACAGTATCCACTTTTCATCACCTATCACATTTTGTTTTAAAAACACAACGTTTTTGTTACGTTTAAGTAGAGAATTGCATGTGAAAATATAGTCAAGACGGTTTTTTTTGCTTAACTTATGTGGAACCCAAACATCAAAGAGATTCACATACCAAGCTGGTGCACATGATTTTCAGTTCGTGATTTGGATATTTTGAGTGTGTCAGCTACCTCCTGTGTGGTATAATGTTGGTTGTTATCAATGTCTCGATTGGATTGCTATCAGTTTCAACTGGTCTACCCGACCATGGAGCAGTGAGGAATATCCAGCACGCAACTTCGCAAACCACTTTTGACACATTCGATCAGTCACAGCACCTTCTGCATACATTGCACAAATCTTTTTTGCATTTAGTTGCATTTTTACCTTTCTTGAAATAATAAAGCGTAATATGCCGAAAACCTTGCTTTTTTTCTTCCACCTTCAATGTTAAAATGGCTGCACAAAAATTCAGCAATTTTGATAAGTTCTTTTAAAATGCATGTTGATATGACAGGTGTCACAATACAATCTAACAAAATTGTTTCAAATGAAGTTAAAGACAACTAAGCGCTACTAGAACCATCTTATGGAAAAAAACAAATGAATGTTTTGGCCAACCCAGTAGTATGAACATCTAGCTTTTGTTAATCTTCTTTGTCTTCTACACTTAAAACTGCTGCTAAAGTATTTGAGGACTTTAATAAAAAGCTTGATCAGTTTTAGAAATGATGTTTTTTTCTCCGCAATGTTGTTCATCTCTCTTCTCTGAACTTTCCTTTGCTCATAGTATCATCCTATAATTATAGATACATTTTCCTGCCTCTTATTCTCCACGAAAATCATCTGGGACTAACAATTATTTGTATATAAAAAGTATTAATAATAACTATTAACAGAGTAGGAAAAGCCCTCTGTTTGTAGATCTAGTTATTAACAAAATATCTCAAAAGCTACATTCACATATACTTTCACCTTGTTAATATGCCCTTAAGTCTTTCCCTGTACAATTTATATTTATTTTAGTGCAACAGAATGATCTCTGAGTGGTAATAACTTTTATTATTTTATTATCTTTTATGTCAGTTAAATGGAACACACATTCTACATGTTGATCAAGAGATGAAATAACACTGGTTAAAATGATTCAAATTATTGTCCTTTAGTTACTGTTTGATAAACATATTCAAGACTCATGGAACATTTTTCCCAAGAGGAACAAGCAAGCTTTGAGTTAAGTCCTGTATTTACAATTCCAGAGGTAAAGAAAATATGGACTAATGTTATTATTTTACTTTGGAATTTGACATCAAATACACATTTTAGAGAGCTAAGCTTAATTAAAAGAATTCCCTAGATGATGTCAACAATTTTAATATTCTACAGATTTTTGATTATATGATACAAGTTCTGTTATTTGTATGAGGGAATCAGAAAAATAAAATGTTAGAGCAGAAAATTGCTTACCAGTGTAATGATTAAGGCTGACACTGGTGTCTGAGTGTTATAAAACTGTAATTTATGTTTTTATATTTTATATCCAGTGTTAATGACTAAAACTAATATTTGCCTATCACTGCACTGAATATTTATATTTTAAATGTTTTGATCAACATCTAAAAGACTCCATATATTTGTTTTTCATTTTTCTCACTTAATTGGATCAACATAGATTAGGATTTAGGTCAAGTTGTTACCCAGTAACAGAATTTGTTGGCTTTCATGCTTTAAGGCAAACTGACTGAGGTTCAGACCATTAATGCTAAAACATAGAGAGTATTTTTATTGCCTACAGTCTAGTGTTAATATAATCTGTAACTTTCAGTGAAAGGATTAATGCTTTAAAATCTTAGATACCAGGGCATTTCAGCCTATCATTTTTATTTCCTTTCATGGGAAAAAATGAATAAAAATTGCAGTGTAAAACACCTGCTGTAAAATGTTTATATCAAATGTAAAATATAGACTGCAGTAAGATATACACCTTGAAAGATTCAGTAATGTTTCTTTTATTTCTTGTCAAACAGCAGGAAAATAGACATAAGAAGCAAAAACGTACACTGAGTAACAGGAAAATGATCCTCGCTTTTATTTATTTTTTATTTGTTATTATTATTATTATTTTGGCCATGCAGCTTGTGGAATCGTAGTTCCCAACGAGAATTGAACCCTGGCCCCTGGCAGTGAAAGCGCCGAGTCCTAACCACTGGACTGCCAGGGAATTCTTGATCCTCGTTTTTAAATTGTTTGGAAGTAAACCCAACCCTTAAACATTTTTGTGTTTTCCGATTATTTAGTGGCTCCAAATTTCCTTTGATTTTAATGAAGTTACATCACTGTAGCATTAAAAGAATACGGTGATGTAAACCAACTCTTCCCTGCAGTTAGTTCTGATGAGTGATGATATTTATAGATGCCATGATGCAGGAAGCACTAAAATGTGTAAGAAGAGGTACTTTGTGAGTGTCACACTCCCAGGAGGCACACCCAAGTTGCACTTGGTACGTTTTCAATTTGAAAGATCCAATTCTGTCCCTTCCTTCCCCCTCCCTCCCTTCCTTCCTTCCTTCCTTTCTCAACACCTTTCTCTCTCTCTCCCCCTCCCTCTCTCTCATATTCCAGTGTCTTCCACAGTGTTTCCTTAGTAATATGGAGAGTGCCTTAGTCCTAATCAGAACAAATATCATGGATCTTCTTTACACTGAGCCAAGAGGCTTTACCTGCAGAAAACAAACGACATAATCCCAGTACTTAAGATCCTCAAGGCATTGGTTTTCCTTCTACCGCACAGGATCTAATGTCACAATATGTATCACATAACCTTAAACCATCATGCTAACTACTTATCTTTTAGAAGAGGCAGACACAAAACGAAGTAGTTATGGCACGTTTCTCCATCTGCAGAAGGATGTAATCCTCTTTAAGATTTTCCTTGTTATTTTAATAATGGTGTATAATGATTCCATGGCTTGTAGGAAACAAAATGAAGTAAAATGCTAATGCCACAGGTACCAAGGCAATTTGACCCTATCACCAGTTGCCTAGTTCTGAGGATGATCTCTTATGATAGGCATTTTTTAGCACCTGTTGAGTACCATTCATTGTACCAGACACTGGAAAGACAGAGATAAATAAAGCCAAGTTTTTCTAATTAAGGATTTTCTAGCCTCTAGAAGAGGCAAAGCCCAGAAAACAGATAATTTCCAGAGCACGCTAAGTAGTGATTTTATAATGGTATGTTTGGGTTGCATCATCGTGAGGGGAACTCAGTCCATCTCAGAGGTCCAGGAAAGGAATTATGGATGAGATATTTGATTTGATTCTTTGAAGATAAATGAGAATTTTTTTCATTAAAGAAACAGGGTGAGAGAAATCCTTTCCTTTCAGAGTACTAGAAAACTCAGAGAGATGTGAAAGAGAATATTGCATGCAGGATATTCTGACCTGTTCTATATCACTTGCTTTAAAAGAGACAGCAAAGAGGCAAAGAGACAGCTAGCTGGATGGGGGCAGATCACAGAGCACATTGTGTCTTGGTGAAGGATATCAGTATTATCACTTGAATTATGATCTCATGACCATTTGTATGAAGCTTCAACTTTTTCCCAAGACAGCCCCATATTCTTAAAATTGTAGAGTTCTAGATAGGATTATGATTTTCAAAAGACTTGCAAAGTTTTACTTTGGTTAAATAATCCTTGAAAATGTAAACCAAAATACTTCATGAGTTCTTAATCATTTATGAAATTATCCACAGGAAGCTTATGTTTGCTGATATCTTGGTTCCATTTCTATCGCTTACTCTTTTATCCAGCTTTTAAAACCAGTGTTCTTTGGCCCTTCCTCTCAAATTTGTTTTGTTTTTGTTTTTTTAATTTTATGGAATTAAACAAAATAGTAATAACAAAGTGCATTTTAAAGCCAGAAATTATTTTTCTTTTTTCCAAATATAGACTAAAATGTTTCAAAATATAGATGTTTGTTTAGGTTTTTTACTAGGTCAGATTACTTTTTTTAGTTTTTCTACTGAAGAAAAATATAGGAAATGATTTCAAGGGGAAAAAAAAAACAACTTAGAAATATAAGTGGAAGTGATGGCAAGTTGGAATGAAATTCATGTATGAGGATCTTCTCCAAGGAAAGAGAGGGAACTTCAATGCACACGCTCCTTGCTTGGAATCCCTTTTCTGGAATTGCTTCTTGACGTTTTCGTATATTCTATCATAAGGATAGATCTTTGCATTTTCTTGATTATTTACCCTTCAATCTTTCTAGTCACATATATGTCATAGAAAGAGAAGTGATTATGTTATCTACATGACAATTTGAATTTATAGTCTGACAGCCAGTAAGTGGTAGTTTCCCTCTATCTGTTATCACATTATTTTTCATTATTGGAAATTTAACTAAATAATGTTTCTTCTTTCAAAGTAGCTGTCACTGGTAGCCTTCTTAACCTGAGTCTGAGAAGCAATTTGGCAAAGCTGTATCTCTTTCTCTCTTTAAAATTGTATTCCTTTCTGTTTTTATCAGTCACTTATGACATAATAAATATTACAAATGGCAGGCAATATATTTTAAGTGCTATTGATACAGTTTTGTTTTGCTATAAATAAACAAGTCCATTTCTCTAGCTTAAATAGGAATAAAAATTTGATACACTGTCTTCCCCCATCAAGCAGCTGTGGCAAGACGCCATTAGGGAGTCGCTAGATTTGCTAGAGTTCTCCATCATACAAGATATTAAATTAACTGTCGTATGTGTTCTGGGGTATAAGGAAGGTTGTAATCTTATGAGCGTGTTTAACATACTGACATCTCCATTACTCTGGACATAAGAAGACATAATTATTGACTCTTGCTCTAGGTTTTTACATGATGTGATGACCAGCAGCAATGAATGTGGTTGTGAAGATATTAAACATCCAAAAATAATGTGATCTTTTCTAAAGAAATTGTTTGGGAGTGCAAGTGAGTGTTTGTATTGTGTAGCAGAGATAAGAGGTAGAGCAAAGGCCTGGTGGGTTCCCATGTTTTAACATCAGCAAGGGGGCCAGTGTGAATGGAGCAGAGAGAGGGAAGAAAGTAATAGGAGATCAGGTAGAGTGGAAAAGAGGTGGGAGTGTTGGCGGTCATACAGGGCCATGTAAGCATCCGTGAACATGGTAGGCTCTATTCTAAGTGAAATAAGGCACTGAGCCTGAGACTGACCTTTCTCACTGGTGCTTTAAGGGGATTATTCTAGTGGTGGTGTTGGGAATGGTTCATGGATGAAAGGTAGAAGCTAGAATCCTCTTTGAATGTTTCTCCAGTATTCCAGGTGTGAGATGATGGTGAGATAAGGCTGTAGCAGTGGAGATGAAGAAAAGAGGTCAGATTCTAGATATATTTTGAAAGCAAAGCCAAAATGATTTTGTGATAGATTGCATGTGAAATGTGAGAGAAACAGAAAGGCCAAGGATGATTCATCTAGAGTTTTGACCAATTATGTGGATCTCACCCGACATTTAAGAAAAGAATCGAACGAATATACTCATATTGATCTGCAAGGTAGTGAAAGATGATTTTATTTTTCTCACAAAGCTTCAAATCAAACTGGAAAAAAGAAGCATTAAAGAAATAATAAAAAATTACATATCTGAGCACCAAAGAATGTTGAGATATTGACTGTGAATACAATAAAATTTCCATTAAATTTCAAGGTCTTTGAGTGTCGAGACCAAAACTTATTAAATTATCATTGTGTACCGAATCTTGGAACATGTGATGCTCTCAATTAACTGACTTTTGAGAACAGAAGGTAAAAGACTAGACACATTTCATGGAGGAAATGTCAAATTTGTTTTCTTCTTAAAATACATGCAGGGTTTATAAAGCTGAAATTCTTATAATAAAAGGGAAACAGTGGGGAACAAGAGGAATGTGTTCAGAAAAGTGTCAGTTCTTTCCAATAAATGTTTATTTAGAATCAACTCCATGCCAAAGACAAGAATGAGGAAGGGGCTTTGGAGAAACTCATACAAAAAAACATACACACATTGTAACATCTATTTTCTGGAAAAGATGATGAGAGAGCCTTCGGAGTAGTACTGAAAGAATGCATATAAAATATGTGTATTAAAAAGAAAAGTTTATACATGCTCTAATTAAACAAAATACAAACAAAAGATCCAATATACCAAGCACATATTTGAAGGTATTAAGATTAATGATACATCTTCAATATAGGCCCACATAAGAAATTATTCTAGTATGTTTAAAACTATACCCATCTTGCAAAAAAAGAAAAAAAAAAGTAAAGCTAGTTTATTCTTGCACTTCCCTGTTTAGAGACACTACGTCATGGCAGTTTATTTGTAGTTTCTCATAAGGTTTTAGGGAGATTTAAAATGCCATTGTCAAAGAAAAACAACTAGCATTTATTAGGGGCCCTCCATGTTGAAAGCGTGCAAGGCTAAATCCAATGGAAAAAGTAAAGATGTGTAAGACTTGTATCCTTCTCTCAGTTCACAATGTGATGCGGTAGAAAAATTGAAAGAAAAAATCAAAATAGAGGGCACTGGGTGCTAGACATTGTAATACACTCTATGATCAGAGAAACTGAAAATACTACTTTTTTCCTGTGAAGTAGCAGAAGCCTTCAAAGAGTATGTGCATTTTGTGCTGTGTTTTGAAAGAGTAGAATTCGATATGGAAAAGGGAACAGCTATTAGAGTGAACAACCTAGAGAGAACCACAAGCTCCTCTAAAAGGAGTCATGGAAAGAGATTCAGTGAGTGGTTCATGTGTTAAGTGTTGAAGACTTAAGAGTCATGTCAGAGAGTTGGTCTGCAAAGCTGTCTTGTGACTTAAATAGTCCAAGTGACCATGTAAAGCAAGAAAAAGGGGCTGAAAATAGTGCCTGGAGCTTTGCTTTTCCTTTATTTGCTTATTATTTTTTAATCTGAAGACAAAGAAGAGCCAGTAAAGTGGGCTTACAAATAATGATTGCAGATATAGGACTAGTGCATTACTAGGCAAGACAAATGAGAAAAGATTTCTAGAATAACGATGTGAAAGAAAAGAAAAAAAACATGTAGGGTGTGGTCAAAGGAGTTAAATACTTCAGAAGGTTTAACAGGTCAGTGATGACTGAGAACAGGTCAGAGGAATTAGAAATGAAGATGGGCATGAAGAACTTTGAGAGAAAATACTGTCTTAATTGTTTGGATGAATATCAGGCTTTAGGTATTTAGGTATAGGTGTAAACAGAGGCAAAAAAATATTGTGAAACCATAGACTACTTCCAGTTTGAGTATTTTATACAATTTTTTGTTCTCCACCAGGAGAGTTAATTTGAGTAATAGAAAAGATTTTCAGATTTCCTCCTTAATTTAGTATGTCCTTACTCCTATGTCATTTAATAGGGTTTCACTCCCCCTTGTGTCAGTTATATTATATATTTTATGGGCAATTTATATTGGCCAGTGAAGGTCAGTCATTCAGACACTGAGAATTGTTGACCTCTGATCTGTGGAGTACTTTATTTTATAGCTTCTTTTCACACTTTCAGCTGACCTTCAGCTGAGCTATTTCTTAAGTGGGAGCCAATGGATAGAAACCAATCCAACTCTATGCAATCTTTTTCTTGCATTGAGCCTGTGAGTACTTGAGACTTTAAATGACCCCAAATAAAAACTTGACATATGCTGTCTGATATTGCCTGCAACTGTCTCTGAGATCCTGAGATAAACACAAAATTTGACTTTCTATATCTTTTATTTTAATTTTTAAAAATTTTTAATAGATCTTTATTGGAGTATATGAACACATTCAAGTACACCTATCAGGTTAAGAAAAGAAAAGATCTCAGAATGATTAGGGCATGCTTCATTTCTTTTTTTCTGGATAATATAAATGCCAAATTTTAGAATAAAATCATTCTGGCAGCCTGGAAACAAATAGAATTTCATTCTTGTTTATTATAATTGATTGACAGCAAAGAGAGTATTATGTCATTAAAAGAGCTCTAAATAGCTGACAGTTACCATTATAATAGATATTTGAAAGAACAACCAAGATGGTGGTGCCATTGAGATCTAAAAGTCAAAATGCCAAACAGCAAAATGTCTAGTGAATATTAATTATTTCAGTTCAGAGAACAGAAAGGAAGAATAATTAATATCTTAGAGGACACCTTTTCTAAATTTAAGGTACCTGATTTATATCAGCTTTTCATTAAACTGCAGATGTTAAAAATTAAAGGGAACCCCACAGTTTCTTCCTCACTCTTCTGTGGCATTGCTATCTTTCATTGAAAACTCTATCTTTTCTGTAATATTATCAATATATTATCCTGGCTGGCTATGCTATAATTTCTCAGTCTCTTTAAGTGCTTCTTTGAATTCATCCCCTCAGTGTGAGCATTTGCCTGGGTTCTGTCCATCCTCTCTCCATCTCTTCAATTTCCAATGAGTCAAAAGAGACAGCACGCTAGGAGTACAGATGCTGAAGCCAAAGCACCTGGCTGTTCCTACTCTGTTACTTATTCGCTGTGTGAACTGGAGTAAATTACTTACACCCTCAGGATTTCCAATTCCTCTTTCACTTCCTGCTGTATCTCTGCTTCTTCACTCTGATTTAGAGCCTATCAACTGCATTATTAATGAAAATGATAAAAATCAAAATAAGCACAATGTACACTTTCTACAATTGAATGATTTATTGGGTAGCATTTTATTTTTATTTGTATAGCTCTCTTAGAAATTCAGCATCTTTTGTAACCTTTACAGTTACCCTTGCATATCTTGTCCCATGCTCTTCTCAGTAATCACCTTTCATACTTTCAAATCTCCTGGATTTGTTCCTCCCTGGTATCCTGCTAAGACCTCAGTTTCTACATGTCTGCTCTTCAATCAGCTTTTTATACTGCTATTATTAGTACCCACAGTCACATGACCTGATAACTGGGAATAATTTTTATACCTTTTCTACCACCTGTCTTAGTGACCAAATTTTCTCACATTTTTTTTCATAGTATCTGTAATATACACCTTTTATTTTTTCACTTTACATATAAGTATTAAGTATCTGCCAAGTGCTTTGGGCTTTCTGGTCACTGAAGCAGCAACAATGAAATAGATTAGATAGACTCTCTTATGCAGATTATACTCTAGCAGTGAAGATGACCATTTGGATGTGGCAGATACCATAATGGTGAAATTACAGAATGATTAAGGAGGACAAACAAAATTGTATTTTGGGAAATAGGGTGTGATGTTTAATTTTATGTGTCAACCTGGCTGGGCCATGGTACTCAGATATTGGGTCAACTATTACTCTAGATATTTTGCTGAAGGTTTTGTGGGGGTTTTTTTGTTTGGTTTTTGTTTTTTGGGGATAGAGTTAACATTTAAATCAGTACACATTTAGTAAAGCAGATTGCCCTTCATAATGTGGTGGGCCTCGTATAATCATGAAAGATCTTAAAATGATTGACCTTCCTGAAGAAGAGAGAATTTGGCTATAAGGCTGCATATGGACCTAAACAACTCTTCCCTGCATCTCCAACTCTGCAGATTTTGGACTTGCATCTTTACAATTTCATGAGCCAGTTCCTTAAAATCATTCTCTGTCTTCCTTTATCTCTCTCTGACTGTCTGCCTCTCTCATTTTCTCTCTATCTACACACATACATACACACACACACACACACACACACACCTTATTTGTTATGTTTTGAGTTTTTTCTCATTTTGCCATGTGTCTATAGCCTCCCCCATTCTCAACACCCCCCACCGCAGTGGTGCATTTGTTAAAATTGATGAACCTACACTGACACATTGTAATCATCCAAAGTTCATAATTTACATTATTGTTCACTCTTGGTGTTGTACATTCTATGAGCTTGGACAAATGTGTAATGACATGTATCCATCATTATGGTCTCACATTAAGTGTTTTCATTGTCCTAAAGATTCTACCTATACATTCTCCCCACTCTCTCTGGAGACCTTGATCTTTTTACTGAATGTCATTTACTTGAAATTACACAGTATGTGGTCTTTCAATCTGGCTTCTTTCATTTAATAATACGTATTTAAGGTTTTTTCATGTCTTTTCATGGCTTGACGGCTCATTGCTTGCTTTATTATTATTTTTTTCTTTCATTGCTTGCTTTTTGGTGCTGAATAATATATCATTGTCTGGATGTACCACAGTTTATTCACCTACCAAAGGTCACCTTGGTTGATTTCAAGTTTTCACAGTTATGAATAAAGCTGCTATACTCAACCATGTGCAGGTTGTGTTGTGGACCTAAGTTTTCAGCTTTGGGTAAATACCAAGAATTGTGATTGCTGAATCACGTTGTAAGAGTATGTTTACTTTTGTAAGAAACCACCAAACTGTCTGCCAGTGTGGTCATACTATTCTGCATTCCCACCAGGAATGAATGAGAGTTCCTATTGCTCCACATCCTTGCCAGCATTTGGCCCTGTCCCTGTTCTCTGTTTTGGGCTGTTGTAATAGATATGTAGTAATATCTCATTATTTTTTCAATTTTAATTTCCCTAATGACATATGATGAGACCATATTTTCATATGCTTATTTGCCATCTGTCTATCTTCTTCACTGAGATCTCTGTTCAGGTCTTTCACCCATTTTTTTAATCAGGTTTTTGGCCTTTTTTGGGGGGTCTCGAGAGTTCTTTGTATATTTGGGTTAAGGGTCCTTTAGAAGATAGGACTTTTGCAAATATTTTCTCCTAGTCTGTGGCTTATTTTTGCAGTCTCTTGACATTACCTGACTCAGAGCAGAAGTTCTTAGTTTTAATAAAGTCCTGTTCATCAGTGGTAACATACTTTTACTTGCAAAACTTCTTTTGTATTTTTTTTTGCTGAAAATCTGCTGCTGCTGAAGAGTCTCAGTGTTTGTTTGCCTAAAACTTATGTCTATTTTGCCTTCATTTTTGCAGGATTTTTTTTTTTTTTTTTTTTTTTTTTTTTTTTTTTTACTGCTTGTAGAATTCTTGGTTGGTTGGTTTCTGTTGCTACTTGAAAAAAAAAAATCATCCCATGGTCTTTTTACTCTCATTTATGTTGCCAGTTCAGTTGTTATCTTATTATTATTTTTAAAATGTCTGGTTGTTTATAGTATTTTCTCTTTCTTTTTGACATTTTAGACGTTTTAACAAATATGTGTTATTTCCATTTTATATATTCTATTTGAGGTTTGAAAAACTCCTTAAATCTTTGACAATGTAATTGATTAGTTTTGGAAATCATCAGCTATTATTTTCAAATAATTTTTCTGTCTCATTCTGTTTACTTCTACAAGGACTCCAATTACACATATATTAGACTTGTTCATTGTATCTCTTTTTTTCTGTATTCCTCTCTCTGGATATTTTCATTTGTCTTATTATTCAGATATCCAAACCTGTATTTTGCTGTGTCTCATCTGTTTTCCAACCTAGCTTTTTAATTGTTAATTTCACCTATAACATGTTTTCCATTCTTAAACTTCTTAAAATCATTTATAGAATCCAATTCCCTGATAAAAATTTCCAACATCTCTATTATTTTTAAATACTAATTTAACTTATCTTAAAGTCTAGGTCTCAAAATTCCAAATCTAGCTTTCCTCTGGAACTACTTTTTGTCTGTTTCTTTTTCGCTTGTCATCTTTATTATCATCATGATCATTCTATTGAATGATCATTCATTTTTATCTCTTCTTATGCCATTTTTAAAAATTGAACTGTGGACATTGTAGAAGAAAATTTCTAGAAATAATATAACATATTGGATTATCTTCCTTCATAGAGGTTTTCTTTTGTTTCTCACAGGCAATTCAATGAGGTCCATATTAAGCAAAATGAAATTGAGCTTATTTAAAGGTGGATACCAGTCTTTTGGAGAGCTGATTACATCTCATTGACATTTATTCCCAGGGCAACTGAAAGCCTAGTGTATTCATCAAAAATGCTCCACCTCTGGGCTTCCCTGGTGGTTGAGAGTCCACCTGCCGATGCAGGGGACATGGGTTCGTGCCCTGGTCCTGGAAGATCCCACATGCCGTGGAGCGGCTGGGCCTGTGAGCCATGGCCACTGAGCCTGCGTGTCCGGAGCCTGTGCTCCGCAACGGGAGAGGCCACAACAGTGAGAGGCCCGTGTACCAAAGGAAAAAAAAAAAAAGTTCCACCTCTGCAAGCCCTGAATGCCAATATTTCTTCCATGTTTAGTAAGATTACTGATAGCTATCTTCAGTTTCCAATCTCTGGGGCTTGATGTCAGTATAGGCAAATTACCATAATTCATTCAGTGATTGAGCTCATCTTTGGTGTGATTTCAGTCTTTGTGAGAGCTCCTCTGTTTATAGGCTGCCGTTACATTTGCAGCTTATTCCTCTGTGTCTTATAAATGAAAAGCTAAACTATCTATGAGTACTCAGCTCCTTGATGGATGTTACATTCAATTTCTATTATCCCACCTTTGAGAGATTGCAAAAATCGTTGTTCAACATCTTGGCTTCTAAAGAACCACAGTTGGATTGTTAAATGCCTAGAGGGAGATGTCCTCAGGAAATACAGGGCAACCTCTCTGCTTCCATTCTGTCCAGGATCCTGTTCCCTCAGATCTTGGCAGCCTTGAAGTAACTGTTTAAAAGAATTTATCTGGGTTTTCTAGTTTGTGTTTGGAAGATTTGTAGGATACAGGATAATTCGACATTGCTGGAAGAAGTACTTCTATTATTTTTATCTGTAAAGACTTATTTTTTTGTTCCCTAGAGAAAACTTTAGACCCATATCAATGGAGAAAGCACAGACTTAAATCTGTATAACAAACTTTACCCTTGTTTACCATGCTTTTCCTGGTAACCTCCCCTCACCCCCTACATCTTTCTTTCTTTTGTCTTTAGGTGATGATAGTATTTAGCTAGAGTTCTAAAACCACCTCTTTGAAATACTTTTTTCCCCTGGGTATTTCTCAAGTATTCATAAAGTATGCATGTTAATAAACTTCTGTATGTTTTTCTCTTGTTAATCTGTCTTTTATTATAGGGGTTTCAACTAAGAACTCTGAAGAGTAAAGGGAAAAAATAGTTGTCCTCCTCTATAGTAGGAAGCATTAAATTAGCTTCATTTAGTATTGTAAACTAGTTTCATTTAGTATTAGCTGTGATTAGCTGCTGTGGTCAAAACCAGAACTTTCTATAGGTCATCATATAGAATGAATATATCTGTATTCAATATTTTAAGTCTCTTATAGTCATGGACTGTAACTTATTAACTTCAGAAATACGTTTAAGTGACAAAATTTTATTATGTATTTATACATAAATACAGGACACACACTGCTTCAGTCACTATGTTTGACATCAGGGATATGATAACTCACTTCAAGGGCCACTTGGTCTAACAAAAAATGATACACTTAAGTACAATGCAGGTAACCTCTAGCTTTCTGGGAATTTAGAGCTTGACCTCCTAATTCAGACAAAGTGAGGGTAGTGGGATTCCAAGGGACATAAAAAATGCAGAGGTAGTTACAAATAACATGAGTTACAAATGAGTCACAAACATAAGCTGCAAATAACGTATGATGGCTGAATATAGAATGCAGAGAGCTAGAGAGAAATAATAAAATGTTAATGATAACACAGAGCAAATATCCTACCTGTTAGTGGTGAAACTGAAGCACCTTACTCTCTTCCCTTTACCCTAAAACTTATGTCAAAATAGGTCTGATTGTAGTCAATTTATAGAAGTAAGGGATCTTGATGTGTTAAGTGGTCAATAACATAAAGGAGTCCTGGTATCTACAGTTTAGCAAGAGGAAACTCTTTCTGGGAAGGACTGGAATGGTAGCTTAGAATCAGATCTGCTCTACACATTGAGGCAATGGCCCCTTTCTTTAACTTGGTAAACTTTTTTTTCACATTTGCCATTCCTTAACAGCAGAGAAATAATATCTCACAGTGGGGCGATTTGGCTGTAACCCGAAAGCAAGGGAGCCGCCCACATTAGACACTGGCTGCACTGGTTTGTGTTGTCTTCAGAACTGACTGTTGCTAACAACGTAAATCCTTGTCAACTCAAGTGGTTCAAACTAGCTGGCATATGGATTCTTGTTTTAGTCAAAAGTTTTAACAAGTATTAAGGAGCATTGTTTTTACATGAAACACCCTTTGCCTATCTCTGTGAATTTAAGTTGGCAATAGGTGACTGGTTGAAAATATGATGTCTCAGGTCTTAATCGATTATATGTCAAAATGACTAACACCTTGCTAAGGAGATTTGGCTTGTCTAAGACTAGTGAGTTTGAAAAACACTGAAGGGATTTAGGCAAGAAACAAATATTGCAAGATTTGTTTATTTGAAAGATTATCCAGAAGACAGTGAGTAGAGGACAGAATGAAGCAAGTCAAGTGTTATGGACTGAAGATAAATTATATTTCTATAATTGATATGAGAAATATTAGTGATACTAGGATTTTTATATTAGCAGTTAAAAGCTTCTCAATTCACACTTTCTATTTTTCTTAGAAGCAGGTCAAATGATAAATGACTTCTCTATTACTTGGTTTCTAAAGGACGCCACTCTTGGCTAACCCTTCCCCAGGAACAAGGAGAATTACATACACAAGGAAAAAGTACTAGTTTTCTCACTTTGATTCAATGAGGGCACTAAGTGCCAAGGGAGCTGATGTTGTGTTCTATTTCATTGCTAGTCCCTCAAATAAAGTTGGAAGACTTACTGTTGCCCAGCATCAGTTTTCCTCTTTATTGGAACACAGCTCCCGACATTCATTGGAAAAAACAACCTCCCGTTATCAGCTGTGCGGTTTCATCAGCTGCTCGTGATATGAGCCATGTTGGGCTCAAACTATGCTGTGTAATGCAACTCCATCACCTTATTTATTTCTTCGGGAAAAGGCTTAAAATACAAAAAGATTTAATATGGCTAAGAAAACCATGCCAAGAGTTTCTGGAGAGGAAAAAAAAAAAGTCTTCTCTGTCCCAATGCAACTGTAGTAGATATTTCTTTTAAGTGATTGTTCATAATTGATCTGTACAACTGTTTTTCATGTGTCATAATATCATAGCTATTTGTGTATTTTTTCCCACACTTACACTAGTCCATATGTTTCCAAGGAAAGAAGGTGTGTGTGTGTGTGTGTGTGTGTGTGTGTGTGTGAATTGCAGTAGATGACAGTGAAAAGCTTTCCTGCTTTGCGAGCATATTGACATACAGGAATGACTGAGGGGAAAGGTTTTAGCATTCTTCTATGACTCCAACTGAAGTGAAACTATAGTGATGTAGTTAACTAACTACCACTAACTACAGTTCTCTACATAGTTAAAAATGTTTAATAATTTAGTTTTTTTCAGTTTCTTAAGTGAAATTTTTGTCAAGTCATAATAAAGTTTCACTTACTAATAGTAAGAGATATGCTATATTCATAAGCTCCAAATGCTTACTGGGAGAAACACATCTACATAGGAGGTAAATGTGATACCAAAAATCCTATATAATCAGTTTGGGATATCATGTCTTACAATGCTGTTTTATTTTATTTTTATAAGGAGTTACACCTTTTAAAAATAATACTTGCTAAAAAAAAATAATAATACTTGCTAAATATAAAACATAAGATTTCAAAAAACAGCTATATAAGGCTAATTTTGTTTTAAATGAGTAATCACCAACAATGCCAATACCTAGAAACACATTACTAATATTTGCTGAAATCACTTTAGATATTTCTCAAGGAATATGGTTAGTTATAAAGAAAAAGTAAGAACAAAAAGAAATTGGTTTAACATCTGCAAATTAAATTATTATATCTAAGTTGATTTTGACCAAATTTTTAAAAAAAGTATATCTTAAGGGATTTTTAGTAATTGATTCTTTATCATAAGAGATATTAATTGACAAATATTCTTCACAAACCAACAAAGAAAATAAAATAAATAAGATATTAACCTCATTTACAAATTTGTATTTTAAATTAAACTCTGTAAAGCAAGTTCTTGCTATTAGAAAAATGAGAAGATTAGTATATATTCTAACTTTAACTTCCTTCCAATCTTCTGTCTTCTGATTTGTTATAGTGTTAACTTTAAAATACAAAGGTTCATAACATTTATGTTCTGTTTTTTCAAAGATTTTGTTTCTTTTCCTTTCTAAATATATTTAATGCTTACCAAAAATCCTTTTACCATATTTTCTTCATTCTGCTTTATTTTGAATCATATCCTGTCCCAAGAATTGATCTTCTTATAAAATTTCAATAATTTTTTATATCTATTCAATTTTCTGACTTCTGGTATGGGTATGATGCAAATGTCTATCTTTTACCATCAAACCTAAAAGATCATTTGGATATTTATAATATGCTTGGTTCATTCTTTTTCTCAGATTTTTGTTGGAATTACTCTGTTGTCATCTGTATATGAGTAGAGTATGGCTGCAGAAATTCTGAGACCTGGTTTTCCACACGTCAGTGATGTATTATTATTTACTTTTACCTAGACCCACTTTTGGTTTCTTCTTTATGGTTAAATTCACTACGTTCTGTTGGATCATTCTTTTTCCCTTTCTGATACAGAGTAAGGCATTCGCTATAACAGAATCTTTATTTAAGTAAAGGAAATTTTTTTTCTCTTAGACCCATGAATATTTTTCTTTTATTTTTGTTTATTCTATAGTAATACCAGTTATACCCTGCTAAATCTTATTTATTTGATTTATATAATTAACTAATCAATAACCATTCTCATATCCATTCTTCTCCTTTCTATATCTTGTGCTTTCCTCAAGCCTAACATCACATTACTCTCTCAGTTGCTTTAATTTTTAGTTTGATACTTATCATAAGGCTTTCAATGCTGCTTAACATTGAATTTCTCTTACATTTCTTTGCTAGGATGTCAGTCTGATACCTTTAATGATACATATTTTTCTTTAAACTGTTCTAATTCTCATTTGAGGTTTTAGAAGATAGTTTATGTAATTTATAATCCCTTTCATATTTTGATGAACCCTTCTTTCTTTCTTTGAATGAGGACTCTTGTGAGGTTTCCATTATCTGCCTCTTAATTTTGTCTTTTTCTCCACTTTCTTTTTAATGTCTTAAGACAAATTTCTACTGTTGGTCCACTTGTGATTATTTCTCAGTTTTGAAAAAAAATTAGTTTTTGCCCAAAACTTTGTCCTTTAATCAAAATTATTTTGTATGGGTATCTCTTATCATTGGATGATCTATATATCTTGCTGAACTGCGTATGGCCAGAGACAGCCCCGCCACCTCTCAGCCTGGGTTAGCCGTCAGAGCACTGGCCTTGCTCTGTCACGGTCTGACATTGAGGTAGTTCTCCATCTTTCTATATGTTTTATTGTTGTTGCTGTGTTTTGTGAGGTACAAAAGAGGGAAATAAGTAAGAAGACTATCCCACTGTCTTTAAGCAAAAATTCTGTTCCATTAAATATAAAACTAAATGGAGCCTTAGTGGTAATTTAGTTGAAACACTATTTTATAGATTAGAAAATTGAGTCCTAGAACTTAGTAGCAGAGCTGGACCTAGAAGGCAAGTCTCCTAACTTTTTTTTTTTTTTTTTTTTTTTTGGCCATACCACGTGGCTTGCAGGATCTTAGTTCCCTGACCAGGAATTGAATCCAGCCCTTTGCAGTGAAAGCGCCAGTTGCTAACCACTGGACCACCAGGGAGTTCCCAAGTCTCCTAACTTTTAATCCAGTGCTTATTCCACTTTATCTGTCTTTCTATAGAACAAACATACCTGTCACATAGAAGACATCCTGGTTGTATTCGCAGGCAAAAGAGTTCCACAGTCATCTCAGTGCCACTATGGCCTCTCTTCTCCTCCCAGACTCTGAGTCACTATTGAACTTTCTACCTCTCTTTGGTTTTTTTGGGGGAAATCTGATAGTTTTGGATAGAAAGCAGGAGGCACAGATGGAATCACAAGCTGCATGGTGTTTAGTTTTTCTTGGCTGGAAAAGAGCTCTTAGGCCTTATTTTTCACTAATCTTGCTTTTTCAGTGGAGGAAAAGAGAAAGTAGTAATAAATGAATCAACAGTGTTCATATTCAGCATACAATTTATTTGTGAAGCTAGAAGGTCAGTGATAGTTCTTGAATCTGTAATCTAAGTGGAATACATTTCTGGGTTTCTCTGTATGATCCTGTCAGCACTGATGTACCAGACCCAGCTACAATGCTTCTATTGACATCCTAGGGCTCTGACCTTCAGAGATGCAGACCTTTACGATTTTTAATTTTCCACATCCATCAGAGCAAAGAGAATCAAATCTAAGAGGAAGGAGCCTCTGCGCTAAGACAAGAGGTTAAAGCCTTTTTGTTAACATTGCTCTTCTCTGCTTTTGACCCATATTTCAACATTGAGGGCTTTAAGTCTAATGAAGTAGACTTTAGCTACTTGTTCTAATTTGAAAGTCCTGACTTAATCTTTGCAAGACCCCATCGACCTTGATCAGATCAGGACTCTAGACCCACCTGTTTGACTACCTGGATCTCAACACTTGCATTCTTTGTATTGCACTTGCCCAGGATTTGATTTATTGACTGGTTAAAGTGCTGCTGTTTCCGAGTCCTTCTCTACAGTGTGTATTACTCTGCTGGTCTTCTTTAATCTGTCTCAGCCCAAAGAACAGCATGACATGTTTCCAAAAGAATTTACCCAGTCTAATTTCAGAATTTCACATTCTCTATGGAGATTTTTTTCTTGATGTTTATCTTTTCAGAGTTCTATCTAAACATGTTGTTTATGAATCCAACAACTACTCAGTCTTTGGGGGTCTTAATTTCTATTGAATTAATGATTGCTTAAAGCCCCCTTTTCCCTAACATGAGTCTATAAATATTGTAGAATGGGGTCTCAAAACTTTGGATTTCACTTTTCCAACTCTTACAAATATTTAATAATTCAGTTCAAGCATAAACATTTCTAGAAATATTGTTCTTATTCCTTCAGGCTACCTTCTGTATTTCAACAATTCCCTATTCATAGCTTTATTTGTGTCTTTAATAATTGTATACTAAGTATATACTTATTTTTCATTTCTTTCACATTGCCGCATATTTCCTGAAAGACTTATTCATCTTGATTTTCCTGACACTTAGCACAATGTCAGGTATAGAAAGTATTCAATAAGTGTTTCATGGACAAATGAATAAGTAATGTGAATCCAGCTTTTAGTTCTGCTATTGCTATAGCCAAAAGGGGTTGAATTAGGTGAACTGTAATGTCCCTTCCACATCTGAAACTCCATTTCTTCATTTTGCAGAAGTTTGGAGTATATAAAAGAAATGAGAAACTTAGAATGTTGGAGTCGTGTCCATTGAGTAAATTATCTAGACATAAATCTTTATCTTATAAGCGAGAAATGGAGAATTTTACTTGCTGAGAATACAGAGTTGATAAATTACAGGATTAGAACTACAATCTAATCCTTCTGATAATTGTGATGCATTTTTTTCAGTGACATATGGCACAATTGAGGAAATAAGAAAATATTTAAAAATTGGCAAAAATATATAATAGTAAATAGAACGTGCAAGTAAGTGTAATAGATATTTAGTAAAGTAATTGTGAGAGATTATGGATGAAGTGGGATAAAAATTAGACCCAGAAATTTGATAGGGTTTGGATACAAAAGGGGGTACAGGCAGATACTAACATTACTAAAGACGTAGGTGGGCGTGATTGGCTTGTTTAGGTACTTTAAAAGGTAAGTTGTAGTCAACAGTGACACAGGCCCTAGACTTACTTTGGAAGACGAAGAATTGAGACTTACCAACTTAATTTAAGAATAATTGCTGTTTAATGACACGCTTATTCACTTCAAAAACATTTTGTTATTATTGTGGCACTTATCAGCTACATGGAGGTGAAATAAGGATAATAATACTGCCTAGTTTAGTAGTCTTTTATTCTGGACCATAGGTCATCACTATTCTGACATTTAGGTCTCTCTTGTTACTATTGTTTGCTTTTCAAAGGTAATAACTTTTAATAGTCTTTCATATTTTCTAATTTTTTTGTTTCTATATGCTTACTTTCTTTTTATGGTGCTCTCTCTGTTCATAGATTATAAATGTTATATATATATTTCTGTGTGTTTCTGTAGTTCTTTAAGATTATGAAAAATTTCACAAATGCTGTGAATGTTGCATTCATAGCATTTAGAAGTCAGTGCAGTTTAATGGACAGTCTCAAGTTTTAGAACTGAACTATGTAAGTTTACAGTCTTCTTTCAGACATTTATATGTAAGACCTCATTGGAAATTTTAGTCAGTCAATAGTAAAATTGTGTTTATTTTATTGAAAGTAATTTTCTGAGCTACTGCTACTTATTTGACAAAATAGTAGCTTGATTATTTAGCCTTAATTCCAGTCACAATAGCATTGACATTCTTTAACAGTTTTTCTTCATATATATATATATATATATATATAGTTAGTGATGATTTTGTTTGTAAACCCTGTTTCTATTTTTAAAATTATTTTATTGAAGTATAGTTGATTTACAATGTTGTGTTAATTTCTGTACAGCAAAGTGATTCAATTATACATATATTCTTTTTCATATTCTTTTCCATCAAACCTTGTTTTATTTTTAAAGCATACAAGTTAGCATGTAATAATTCTTGAAAAATATTTAATAATCATCTGTTTATTTTATGCCCTCAAGTTATGCATAGATTTCTGAAGTACCAAAGTTTTGTTACTACTCTTACTTCCATTCTGTAACCACAATATATTTAATTGTGTTTGCAGATAAGAAAAACATTTAAAAGAAAATATATGAGTAATCAAAAATTTTGACCTGCTTCTGATTTCAAACTTTCATGCTATTTCTAAATGCAAAATTCTTTAATAAAACTCCACTTTCATATTTTTATTCAATTATCACTCCTGTTCACAATGAATTTTGTCTTCCTAAGACAGATAATTTTGCCCTTGAGATATTAGGTCACTCTCTGACATCCTGTGAAAGAGCCCACATCTGTTCAAATGATGAATGCTAAATCCCATGTGGATATTCATTTGTGGGAAAAAAATATATCCTCATGTTTATAATTTTATTTTGTCATTCAAGCATGTTCTTTTGTTACAGCCATAATGAGGACCAATCTGTTCCTTATCCTTATACTTAAATAGAATATGTCTGAAGAAAAAATACAATATTTTTAAGGGGTCTACAGCCAGAAAGTGATCCTTTAAAAATGCTAAGTGAATATTAAAGGCTATTGGACTTTCTTATTTTCTGGTTTAGCCATTGAAACTATACTTGTGCTATTCCTTTACGTTCTTTGATAACTTTTGCATATTTTCTCCATTGATTTTCCAAAACTAACTGGTCTTGCTTGGGTTGTAGATTTTTTTTTTTCTTAAATGACCAAAATGTGAAAAACTAGGTGAAATCAGCAGTTTAAAATTTTCCACAGATCATTACCTGTATTTCTAGTTAAGAAGATTATTGGGAAATAGTTATTTTCCCTTATCATAATAAATATCCTAATTATTGTACTTTAAAAAATATGGGTAATTGGTCAATGTAGTGGGGAAAACCTGTGTTGTTTTCAAAACTCATGATGCAAATATTTATTGAGAACATATATACTAAGAAATGTTCTAGACCTGCACTTTCCAATATTGTAGCCACAGGTACATATGCCTATTTGAATTTAAATTTAAACCAATCAAATTTAATAAAGTTAAATATTCTGCTACTCACTTACTGTAGTCACATTTCAAGCATTCAGTAACTACATGTGGCTAGTGGGTACAACATTGAACAATGCAGAAATAGAACATTCCCATCGTGGCACACAATTACACTGGACAGCACTGTGAATCTTGACACTGGAAGTAATTACTTTTTTTTTTTTTTTTTTTTTTTTTT
>NW_006791129.1:1219013-1225627 GCF_000442215.2 Lipotes vexillifer | reverse complement strand
CCCGCGTCTCCTGCATCGGCAGGCGGACTCTCAAGCACTGCGCCACCAGGGAAGCCCTGGAAGTAATTACTTATAAAAGTTTACCTTTTGATGAGTTCACTCAAAAAAGGAAGATGTATACAACTACAAAGAACTACAATAGACTGTGAGTATTTTGATAGGCAATATTGCTTATTTTCCAAATAAAAAAGTGATGTACTAGCTAATTATTGAATTAATTCTAATAGAGATTTTCTTGTGTATCTTTTTTTATACTTACTATATAGAAATGTATTATTTTCAAATAATTTTATAGGTGGTGATACTATTAGTAGTGTAGCTACCTATACTATACCATAAAAATAGAAATAAAAATATATACAATGGAATATTACTCAGCCATAAAAAGGAATGGAATTGGGTCATTTGTAGAGATGTGGATGGACCTAGAAACTGTCATACAGAGTGAAGTAAGTCAGAAAGATAAAAACAAGTATCGTATATTAACACAAATATATGGAACCTAGAGAAATGGTACAGATGAAGTGGTTTGCAAGGCAGAGACAGAGACACAGATGTAGAGAACAAATGTATGGACACCAAGTGGGGAAGGTGGTGGGGGATGAATTGGGAGATTGGGATTGACATATATACACTGATATGTATAAAATAGTTAACTAATGAGAACCTGCTGTATAGCACAGGGAACTCCACTTCGCTGTACAGAAGAAACTAGCACAACATTGTAAAACAACAATACCCCAATAAAAAAAAAAAAGAAATAGATAAAATTCCATTACAAAAAAAACAGGAATAGAAATAACTCATAGAAATAGAAGTGTGATTCTATTTCACTAAATATCACTGCTCAAAGGAGAATGTTATAAAAAATCAAGTTCAAATAGATTTTCTTTCTTTAATCTCATAAATTGCTTATTTTAAAACAGCATATTTTAGCTTACTTCCTGTTGGCACTAAGACTTTTTCTACAGCTTTATTTTTAATCCTAGAGATTATAATCACCTTAATGTCATATCTTTTCTTAAATAAATAAGAAAATAGTTACACCATCTCACAAAGATAATCCAAATACTTTTTCTTGCACTTTTTTTTTTTTTTTTTTTTTTTTTTTCCTTGCGTTATGCGGGCCTCTCACTGTTGTGGCCTCTCCCATTTGCGGAGCACAGGCCCCGGACGCGCAGGCTCAGCGGCCATGGCTCACGGGCCCAGCCGCTCCGCGGCATGTGGGATCTTCCCGAAACGGGGCACGAACCCGCGTCTCCTGCATCGGCAGGCGGACTCTCAAGCACTGCGCCACCAGGGAAGCCCTCTTGCACCTTTTTAAAGTGTAAGAAATTTTATCAGAGCACTTATTTCTAACTATTCTTTCTTCTGCTCTGAAACATCCTCCTTTATTACACTGCTGAATATTTGTCTCTCTCCCTGCACTAATGGTATCTTCCAATACATGATTTTGGACCTCCTAAATTATTTTCTACAACTTTTAAACTTTTCTCTCATATTTTAATTAATTTTGGCTTCTTGCTCTCTGTTATAATAGATTTTTTTTTTTTTTTTTTTTTTGTGGTACGCGGGCCTCTCACTGTTGTGGCCTCTCCCGTTGCGGAGCACAGGCTCCGGACGCGCAGGCTCAGCGGCCATGGCTCACGGGCCCAGCCGCTCCGCAGCATGTGGGATCTTCCCGGACCGGGGCACGAACCCATGTCCCCTGCATCGGCAGGTGGACTCTCAACCACTGCGCCACCAGGGAAGCCCTATAATAGATTTTTAATTAATTTTATTTCTTCAATTGCATTTTTAATTTTAAAGAAATCATTTCCTGCTAAAGTACACTTATTTTTTAAAGTATTATCCTAAAACTCTTTATAATTACATTAACTGTAATTATTCTAAGTAATTTTATAATCCCAGAATTACTTTTGTTGTGGGTAGGAGTACCTTGTTCATCTACCCTTTTCATTTTATTCCTGGCTGTCAGTTTACACTTACGAAAATCAATTTATATTTGTCATTGAAATGGGTTTCCTTTGCTGTCATACAAGTTTGTTTCCACAAACCTCACCCAGAATGGGAAGGCTGATTATAGATTATAAGTGGAACGAGTCTGATTTTGGGAGTGTTTGTGGTGCAGAACAGCCCATGAGTGTAACCTCCACCCAATCAGCACAGAAGCACCAACCTTCACTAAAATCCCTTGTGTCCTCAGTCATACCATTCAATTTCTTTAGAAAGCTTGTGGCTCAATCCTCTGAATTCTGTCTTATATGCAGGAGGAGCCAAAGTTGGAAAGGCTGCCAAGATGTTTATGTACCTCCTTTAATAACTGGGACACTCCACCCAGGTCCACATTTGCTCTGCACGTTCAGTGAGCTTGGGAATTCTCCAGAGTCATGGTGAGAAGGACCTCTCACATCTCTAGTCTCCTAGGTTAAGGTTTTGGTCCTGAAGTTCTGCTTCTGTCCTTCAACATGACTTTTTCCCTCTCCATCCTGCAGAAACATGTCCAAATGACAGCTACTGTTCCACACTCCTTGTTCTCAGGCGTCTAATAGATACCATGCTTTAAGCCCTTTTTCATTGTTATTGGAATTCTGGGAGGATAAAAACAAAAGGAAGGTACAGTCTTATGATTTAAGAGATGTAGTTAACTGCTATTTTTTTCTACCAGGGATGAAAATAATTCAATTAAAAAAATATTTCTATTGAGGTATGATTGGTATACCAAAAAATCTGTACATATTTAATGTATATAGCTGGATGAGTTTGAATTGAAATATACACTCGTGAAATTGTCACCATATACAATACCCTAATATTAACTGTCATCTCTAAAAGTTTCCACTGTCTCTCTATTTTTTTGATAAGAATATTTTTTTTTTTTTTTGCGGTACGCAGGCCTCTCACTGTTGTGGCCTCTCCCGTTGCGGAGCACAGGCTCTGGACGCGCAGGCTCAGCGGCCATGGCTCACGGGCCCAGTCGCTCCGCGGCATGTGGGATCTTCCCGGACGGGGGCACGAACCCACGTCCCCTGCATCGGCAGGCGGACTCTCAACCACTGCGCCACCAGGGAAGCCCTAGATAAGAATATTTAACATAACAGTTCTTTCAACTTATTCCCACTTATTGGAAGCATTCACTGCATCCATTTTCCCCTGCAACCTTCTATACATTGTGAAATCACCTGTACATTTTTTAACATTTTCACTCTATGTTGAAAACAAGTAACCTTTACAGCTTTATTATCAAATTTTATTTTTATTTTATTATAAGTTATGTTGGTTTGTCAATGTTTTCTTGCATAAATATCTTTTATCAATATTTCGAGTTCTTGCATTTAGGGAAACCTCTTTATTGTACCCTTAAACTTGAGTATTTTCAGTTGTTTAACATGGACAGAATCTATGTTCAAAATTATTTTTTTCTTCAGAGCTATGAATATTTTGCTCATTATCTTGCTTTTGTCTGGAAAAATATCAGAGGTCAATACGACAAGTGCTCATTTAACAGTTAACGTGTTTGGTGTTTTTGTTGTTTTGTTTTCTCAAGAAATTTTAATAATTTTTTTATTCTTGGAGTTTATACATCTTATTATTTTGTGTTTAGGTGTATGATAGATTTTCTTATTTTCACTAAGTGCCAAAAATAATCTCATTTTTATGACATTATTACTTTGAAGATGTCTACTTCTCCTTTTTTTTGTACTTGCATTCTTAAACTACTCTGATCCAAAGTTTGGGTCTTCTGGTTTTAAAATCTGTGACACTTTCCTTTTACAATATATTTACTTCACATTTGCTGCCCAATGAGTTAAACTGCAGCTGTGCTTTTGTGCTATTAGGTTCAAATACTGAGTTTTAAAAAGGTTTATTTACACATTTCAAAACCTCTTAATTTGTATCAAAGCCTCTTCTTTGACTGTAGATAAATATCCTTATACTATTTTTGTATATATTAATTTTTCTTATTTTAAAATTTTGTTGTTTCTTTAACTCTTTCGTTGTTAGGGAACACTTTCCAAACTCTCAAGCTAAAGGCACTCTTTGAATGTCTGGTGATTCTTAGTCCTCTGACCATATTAGACTCCACAAGGTTGGTGGCTGGAGTGCATATCATCAGGCAAGTGATGATGTGCATCACAATGGCTGGAGCCCTGGCCATAGGAGTTGTATGGGGATGCTGGATGAAGGACTAGGAAAAGAAAGATTCTTGCTGATTCCAAGGGCCCCCTCACTCTCCTCATGGCCACAAGTCACCTCAGTTCCTGTTCTGATTTTCTAGCCTCACCACCTGTTTTATTTTATTTAATTTTTATTTTATTTTTTGCGGTACCCGGGCCTCTCACTGTTGTGGCCTCTCCCGTTGCGGAGCAACAGGCTCCGGACGCGCAGGCTCAGCGGCCATGGCTCACGGGCCCAGCCGCTCCGCGGCAGGTGGGATCCTCCCGGACCAGGGCACGAACGCGTCCCCTGCATCGGCAGGCGGACTCTCAACCACTGCGCCACCAGGGAAGCCCATAAAGTGTTTTTAAAGGCAGATTTACAAAATTCAAATCTAAGGGAGTAAACTGTTTATCGAAATTAATGGATTTTTTGTTGAAAATCTGCCTGCTCCTCTCAAACATGATCTTCAGTATGAATATATTTTGAGGTAGTATATGGATTCAGGAAATTTTCTAAGTGGGTCAGGACATTTTTTGGAAGGCTGAAGGACCTTGGAAATCCACAGGACTTTCACCAGAATGTTGAGTCTGGGTGAAGTGAAGTAAGGTGAGGAATTGATGTGAGAAAGATTCAGAGAGGAGCCTTTGGAAGGGACTGTCAGGGTTCTTGTGTATTCTCCCAATCATTGTCAAGACAGTTTTGGTGATTCAAGAGATCCCTCACAGAGTGGCAGGGCTTGCTAGGGGGTGCGTCTGTCCTCTCTCTTCCAATTGAGTAACCTCCAAGCTGCAGGTCTGTGTTGCTTCTGTACATTATTGGGGTAGAGAATTTCTAATCACAGCATGGAGACATTTTCACGTGGCTACTAGACCATGGACAATTGCACTGGTATTTGATCCTTACCTTATGAATTCTGAGAGAGACTAAATAAAATTCCTATTACATGGGGTGCATTAGTTTCCTAAGGCTGCTGTAATAAATTGCCACAAACACTGTGGCTTAAAACGATACGCATTTCTTTTACGCTTCTGGAGGCCAGAAGTCTGAAGTCAGTATCACTGGGCCACAATCAAAGTGTCAGCAGGGCCATGCTCCTTCCAGAGGCTCTGGGGGAGAATCTCTTTCTTGCCTTCTCATGCTTCTGATGGCTGCCATTCTTCCTTGGCTTGTGGCTGCATCATTCCAATCTTTGAGGCCAGCACCTACAACTCTTGCTCTGCTTTGTCTTCAGATTGCCTTTTCTACTCTGTGTGTTTAAAATTTGCACCCCCCCCCAACTTTGTCTCCTTTTTATAAGAGTACATAGGACTGTATTGATGACCCACTCATAATCCAGAGTAATCCAGCATAAAATCCTTAATCTAATCTAATATGAAAAGACCCTTTCTTGACAGATAAAGGAGCATTCACCAGTTCAAGGAATTAGGACATGGATACCTCTTGGGGTGGGGGGGGAGAGTCAGTTTCCAGCCTATCACTTGGGGTAAGAAGAGATGGCACAATGAGAGAGATTTTTCCCTTGCACCCAAAGCCAGGATGAAGCAGTAGTAGATTTGAGGCAGACATCTGGGCTTCTTTGCGCTTGAAAAAGCATGAAATATGTCCTTGAAGCAGGATTGGAATGTGACTAGAGGTAGAATTGCCATAAAGTTTCTGAAGTTCAAGCTTCAGGACCCCTCACTTGCAAGAGTCCTGGGACTTAAACTGCCCTATGCATATGGTCAAATAAATTTTCTCTTATAATAAAATTTCCCAAAATGTGTCAGTGGCATGGCCCACTAATCCTGGATTTGCCCATCTCTTCCTGGGAGCTATTACTTCCATCTAAGGGGCATTACTTCCATATCTAAATTCACAGAGCCATTGAAATGTGTGTATAAAAATCTTGAGATAAGTGAAATATTAGACTCATTCATATGAAAACAATAAATTGTTTAAAAGGAAAAGAGGGATATTTGAAAAAGTACCATACAAAAATTCTAGAAGTAATGAAGTGGAAAATCTCAATAGATAATTTAAAGGACAAATAAAACTTGTAATAATATTTAAATAAAAATAATGAAATCTTTAAATTGTAATGGATTAATCCTCTTCCAACAAGGGCTATTTAAACAAATCTAAAACTCAAGATTGCTGTGAAACTGAAGAACTGCAAAGATAATGAGACATAAAAATACCAAGAAAAATGAAATCACACAGTCATTGGACATAGAAATCCCATTTCTAATATGTCTTCCCGGGTAAACTTGAAAAAAAAAAAATATGCTATATCAGAAAGGAAAAAGAAAAACAAAATATACTGAAATGGTTACCTATTGGGGAGAGAATAAATGGATAGAATGAAGGGGACAAAGAGAAAAGTAAAACTTCACTACATGTACCTGGTTTTATTGTTTAGATTTTGAAAGAATGTGAGTATTTTACATATTTTAGAAAGCAATATTATAGGGAAA
>NW_006791129.1:1212363-1219001 GCF_000442215.2 Lipotes vexillifer | reverse complement strand
GGGAAAGAAAAAATACAAATTCTAAAACTTGAAAATGAACTGAAACACACTACATCTATATCAAGTTGGCAACAAAATCAATTATAACATGATTTTAAAGCACATGTATATTGATGGTAAACCTAGGTGCAGAGTACAAACAGATATGCAAAAAAATGTTAAACTTCATTCAGGAGTCTTATTTTAGTATTGATATTATTATTGCCATTTGAAACTATAGTACAGATACTATAGCATAAAGCAAGCAAGAAAATATGCTAATATTTTAAAAGCAGAAATTTTCAGCATAAAACATAAAACCAGAGTAAAAATTTCTCAAAGTTTAAATACATCACTGTAGTCTTAAAATTCAAGTTACTTTTTCTTTCAGAGATACATATATTTCTTAGCTCTCCACTAAAAATGCCTGGAAAATGACGTTCTAATAATAATTTGCACCCCAAACACCCAGAGTGTGATTTCTTTTTTTTTTTTTTGGTAACAGATTGATTTATTTATTTATTTTTGGCTGCATTGGGTCTTCGTTGCTGTGCACAGGCTTTGTCTAGTTGTGGCAAGTGGGGGCTACTCTTCGTTATGGTTTGCAGGCTTCTCACTGCGGTGGCTTCTCTTGTTGAGGAGCACAGGCTCCAGGTACGCGGGCTTCAGTAGTTGCAGCTCGTGAGTTCTAAAGTGTAGGCTCAGTAGTTGTGGCGCATGGGCTTAGTTGCTCCACGGCATGTGGGATCTTCCCGGACCAGGGCTCGATCCCATGTCCCCTGCATTGTCAGGCGGATTCTTAACCACTGCGCCACCAGGTAAGTCCGCAGAGTGTGGTTTCTCAACGCTATTTCTTCTTGAAAGAATTGGGGCGGAGAAGGGTTGTGGTGGAAGATTTCAGTTACCACCCTGAAAAGGACACATGGAGCCAAGGAATCTTATACCAGAAAGTAAGAAGCTACTGGGTTTGACAGAGAAACAAACTTGAAGGGGGTCTCCCTGCCTGAGAATGGAACAATGTGAGAATTACAATGAATAATGACTGATACTTATTGAAATATATCAAATATATCAAATCCATTTTGGGGTTCTAGAGAACCAGCTCAAAATTAACCACTCTCAAAATTAATAAAGGGAAATAAACTCTCTCTTTCTTATAAATAAATAGTAAATGGGGAAAACATTCTTCTGGATAATAAGTGAAGAAAAATACATTTTATAAAGGAATAATAGTTCCAGGCAATTATCATAAGTAGGTGCTGCAACAATCATGTTAAAGTTTTATGAGAAATTTTCTAATTATTAGATCACCCAGCCAACACCTGAACTTGCTCATTAATCCTCAATCTTAACAACCTTAAAATTATACCACATAGGTTTTGCATATATTAATATGATGCAGTGGGAGTACAGAACATCACTTATGAGTTGTGCCTGCCAAAAACAGTTCCCTTATTTAAGGAAATCCCTAGATTTAGCTACAATTTTATTTATTTGTTTTAAGAAGAAATGTTAAAAAGTTTAAGGACTCTATAAGGAAACAATCAGATATATCCAGAAAGTAGATTCAATTTCTTCAACACATAAAAGACATGGAAAAGAAAAAATAAAGCACTTGATATACATTAAGAGATTTAAGAGATATAATATACAAATGCAGTTTATGGATCTTGTTTTGGTTCCTATTTGAATGAGTAAAGTTAAAAGGCATTTTAATCATTTGGGAAAATTTGAATATGGATAAAATATTATTATTATTTATTATGTTAGGTTGATAATAGCATTGAGATTATCATATAACAAAACAAAACAAAAAACTCAGGCACTGTAATGCATATTGAACTACTTACATGTAAAATAAAGAAAACCTACCTGGAGTATATTGGAAAATACTCCACACAGGGACTAAAAAAATGGAGAGGAATACTGATAAAAAAAGATTGGAAAAATATCTATAAGTCTTAAAGCTGGGTGATGAATGTTTGGGGTTCATTACACAATTCTTGCCACTCATTTGTAAAGTCAAATCTTCCATTAAAAAAAGAAAAAGAAACTGAGGAAAGACACATTACCATATAGTAAGCAGTAATTTAACTGACAGTAGATTTCACAGCTGCACTAATAATCTGCAGTTGATAATGGACTAATATCTTCAAAATGCTGATGTTACACATTCAGGAATGAGGGAGGAACAAATAAATAAATGTGTAATTTCTGGTCAAAGATGAAATCAGATCAAAAGCTTAGTGACTCAGTTATACACATACAGACTTTTTTTAAAATATTTTTTTCCATTATGGTTTATCACAGGATATTGAATATAGTTCCCTGTGCTATATAGTAGGACCTTGTTTTTTATCCATCCTATATATAATATTTTACACCTGCTAATCCAAAACTCCCAATCCATCCCTCCCCCACCCCATCCCCCTTCCCCCTTGGCAACCACAAGTCTGTTCTCTATGTCTGTGAGACTGTTTCTATTTTGTAGATAGGTTCATTTGTGCCATATTTTAGATTCCACATATAAGTGGTATCATATGGTATTTGTCTTTCTTCTTCTGACTTACTTCACTTAGTATAATAATCTCTAGTTGCATCCATGTTCCTGCAAATGGCATTATTTTGTTCTTTTTTATGGCTGAGTAGTATTCAAATGACTACGTGATTTTTAAAAGAAAAAATTTAAAATTGGGATAGTGTATACGAAACAAAAAGATTTAGAAATTTCATTATTAAAAATAAATTGTCTATTAACTATCAATTGAAAATATTCTTATAAGAAAAGGAAAAAAATTACCCATATGGGAGTTAATTTAATTTTTATAGAATGTTTAACATTTTTCACATGATATTCAAGAAGTTTATGTTTGAACTTTCAAGTATGTACAGGAAATTCATTGAGAATATATTTTACATTTTCAGTCATAAGTTATTTCTTTAACAGAATGAAATAAGGTACTAAAATACATTGTTCAGGTGTGTCAGCCTAAAGCTGTTGACACATAGACCTGCCTGCCACATACGTCCTCATTAATCAATAGGGCAATTACCTGTGTGCTTCAGATAAAATGCGCAAGAAAACAAACAAATAAACAAAACTTACAATTAATAATAACATTTTCTATGTAAACTAGTGTTATGTTTTTTTCAGTGGCAATAATAATAAAATTCTCTTGCACTCTATTACTTTTTCAAAAGCATAGAATACATGATATATAAAAAAGTAGTCATAATTCTAGGGGAAATTTATATTTCTAATAACTTATGTAATCTTTATATGCAAGCACATTTTCACAAATGTCCAAAAAAGAATAAATAATCATTTATTCATATTTCACAAATGTCCAAAAAAGAATAAATAAATATTAGGAACTGTGATGATCTAAAAAGTATAATTATCTATGGTCATATACTCAATCATAGGAATTCCTGAATGCCAGTTACTGTTCCTGGATGAAGGATTAAGTTATATGACTATTCATTAAATAGTATCAATAATTCACTCCTTGACTTACTAATTCCCTCATAAACATTTCAGTATATTTTTAAGTGTCAAATAGATCTTAGATACTAATCAAGACAATGTGACTACAAGCATTAATGAACTATAGTTTCTTCAGATACTTACAGTCTGGTAAGAGGTCTTTTCATATTAGAATTTAAAGTGAATTTTATTAGTTACAGATAACCTACACAGCCATGTTGATTCACATACCATACATCATGTTTTTGTTTATTTAATCCATATAGCATTTTATTGGATATATCAATATATCATATAGTAAGATTTAAATAAGGCCTTGATGCTTAGCCAAGGGCTATGAGGTGTAACCAAAGGTTGGCAAGCAGTTTAAAGTAATGAATGTATATTTTCTCCTGTATAAAAACCACAGATATTTAAATTATTATATTAACTCCCTAAAATATTTCATTCTTTGCTATCCAAGATTTCTGAAATAGAAATAAATAGGTTTGCAACTCCAGGTGCATAAACTTATCGCTTTTATTCTTGTGGTTTAGTACTTCAAGCATTATCATATGATGAAAGAGTGAGATCAATTAGTAAGTGTACATTATATTACAACTTGGTAATAGTTATCTAATGAAAAATACTATGTCACATGAATACTGATCAAAGCTATTAATTGCTTGAATGGTGAATTTGAAACATCTGAAAAATGAGTATATGCTCTTTAATAATTAATGTCAATTGCACTTAGAAATCAATATAATATACCTATATTTGAAAAACATATATTTTTCTCATTTTTATATCATATTTATATTTCTTTCTTTTTAAGACATCTGTATGGAAAGTGTAGGAAAGTATATATATTACCTTCTTAAGTAAAAATAGCATAAGTCTATCTGGTTAGGCATTTATGATCTATCTAGTCTAATATATATTATATATATTTCTAAAATGATACACAAAAATTATTAGTAGTTATTACCTTTAGGAAGAGGCACTGGGGTAGAGTAGATGATGTTACTTTTCAAAAAAATTTTTAAGTTAAAATTAGTGATGGATGATGGATGATAGATGATAGAATATATTTTTATTTGGAGGCTTCATAAAGCTGACTAAAGTTTTAAGGAATTACAAATATTTCGTCTGATCTCCAGAATATACAGACAGCTCATGGAGCTCAATATCCAAAAAACAAACAACCGAATCAAAAAAATGGGTGGAAGACCTAAATAGACATTTCTCCAAAGAAGACATACAGATGGCCAACAAACTCATGAACAGATGCTCAATATCACTAATTATCAGAGAAATGCAAATCAAAACTACAATGAGGTATCACCTTGCACTGGTCAGAATGGCCATCATTAAAAAATCTACAAACAATAAATGCTAGATAGGGTGTGGAGAAAAGGGAACCCTCCTGCACTGTTGGTAGGAATGTAACTTGATACAACCACTATGGAGGTTCCTTAAAAAACTAAAAATAGAATTACCATGTGACCCAGTAATCCCACTACTGGGCATATACCCTGAGAAAACTATAATTCAAAAAGAGACACGTACCACAATATTCATTGCAGCACTATTTACAATAATGAGGTCGTGTAAGTAAACTAAATGCCCATCAACAGACGAATGGATAAAGAAGATGTGGTACATATATACAATGGAATATTACTCAACCGTAAAAAGGAACATGAAATAGATAGCTAGTGGGAAGCAGCCATATAGCACAGGGAGATCAGCTCAGTGCTTTGTGACCACCTAGAGGGGTGGGATAGAGGGGGTGGGAGGGAGGGAGATGCAAGAGGGAAGAGATATGGGGACATATGTATATGTATAACTGATTCACTTTGTTATAAAGCAGAAACTAACACACCATTGTAAAGCAATTATACTCTAATAAAGATGTTTAAAAAAAATGAGTAAATAAATAAATAAATATTCCCTCTGTGTTCAAAAGAATATAACATTTTAGTGCATATTGGGCTGGCCAAAAAGTTTGTTCAGGTTTTTCTGTAAGATATTATGGAAAAACCCTAATGAACTTTTTGGGCATCCAAATATATCATTGTGTATGATATCATAAAAATCCCTATTTCACTGAATATCTTAACTTGTTTCTAAAAAGACATGATTAAGACACATTTGAATAAATGATAATTCATATAAGTCTTTTTTCTTGACAAGCTTTGAAAAATTTTTTCAAGCTCTGAAGATGTTCTGATTTTGTGTTCAGCCATACTAGGAAATATGTTATTAAATCTCTTTTTAACTTAACTAGATTATTCATTCACTTATTTGAAAAAATGATGATTGAGTATCTATTATAGGCTAGGGATACTCTTGACATCTGAAATTTTACGTTCAGCATACTTTATAGAGACTGAATATTACAATTCAAAGCACTGATTTCTTTTTCATACACACACAAAAAAGGGAGTCTTATTTGGGACTTTGATTCATCAATATATCTTTTTTTGTGTGATTATAATCTTTCGATTATTCTCCCTGAGTTTGTAAGCATAGTAAATATCAACTATCCTTTGATCCTAATTGGTCACTTACCCTCATTTTTTCCTCATCATTTCCTTGCAATCTAGGTAAGCCGTGGGACCCCTCATACATAACCTTTGCTTGACCAAATTTCCCAACCTGCTTTCAGTTCATCACTACAGAATAGGTTATGTACCAACATGACATGTGTCACCTCTGGGCCAGGGCAGCAAAGAGGCAGTGAAGTTTGCACCAGAATTTCTCCCTGTCATCAGTGGTGCCATTCCCTATGGTACAGCCTACATCTGAATTGAAAGTGATTGTGTGCATCAGGGCCCACCATCCCAAACCCCATCACTGACTCATGCTGGACAAGCAGTTAGGGAAAACCACGCAAATCTTTGTGATATTAAGCTATTGAGGTTGCAGGGTTAATTTGTTAGTGCAGCAAACGTAATTTACCCTATTATACCAATGATTCATCATTTACTGTATCCAAGGAATTTTTTTTGGGGGGGGGTTATTTGATTTGAGTAAAATCCCAGTTTTATTATTCATTTATGCTTAGAAAGATATTTAGTATCTTTGCTTCTCAGTAGTCCTCTATAAATTGGTAATATTAATCACTAAATCATAACTTTGTTGTAAAAAATAGGTTAAATAGATGTTATTTTCTTTCCTCTTTCCC